>NC_056744.1:1717106985-1717146429 GCF_019279795.1 Protopterus annectens
TCATGACATCTCAATATATATGTCTGCCAATCTTTGAATTGGATGATACTAACAGGTGAGCATGTCAGGGCTGATGTTTTTAACGGACTATTAATACACTAATAAACTACTATCTACAGTCCATCCTTGTTGCTGGCGTTTTTTTCTGTAATCTATCTGCCTTACAGCCGTGCAACTCCTTGCGTGCAGGATATACTTGGTTGCATTTATAAGCCTAGCCAGAATATGTTTGGCTTTCGCCACCCATTTTAAATTAATTTTGCTATGCCCTTTTTTGAGGTTAGTATACTGTGCCTCTGTCTAACAGTGACACAGAAGTCATGCCAGTAAACCTCGATCTCCCACCCACTCATCAAGATTCCTCTTGAAGAGAGTCAATGAGGGACTCTGCCTAACCTGGACTGGGATTTTATTCCAGAGTGAAGGGAGCCTCTGGGTTATGAATCTGTCCCTCCAGCATGTCCTATTTATTTCAGTGCTGAGGTTCAAGTCTCTCAGGCGTGTAGCTCGATAGGATTTGGATTTTCTGAGGTGCAGCATGTCCATTAATTCCGGGTTGGACATGGCTTTATACGTCAGGCACAGATTGCCTCTGAACAGGCGGTATGCCACTGAGTAGAGCTGGAGTTTCTTTAACCGGGCAGCATATGGCATCTGTTTGAGCCCTTTGATCCTCTTGGTGAGGTACTTTTGGGGTCTTTCCAGTTGCTGCAGGTGTCTGGTAAGGTACATCCCAAAAAGGGCATTGTACTCAATTATGGGCCTGATGAGGGATGAGTAAAGAGGCACGATGACTTCCCCTGATCTAGATGTGAATCCCTTCATGATTAGGTGGGCTATATAAAATGTTTTTCTAACCACTTTGGCCACGTGGTTGTCAAATGAGAGATTGCTATCAACTTGGGTCCCCAGGTCCCTAATTACGTCTTCTGTACTTAATGGATTACCACCTATGTGGTAATTTGTGCACTTTGTTTTTGCCAAAGGGGATGACTATACACTTTTTAGCATTTAGCTTGAGGCCATGGCTCTGGCACCAGTTGTCTGTTTCTATGAGGCCCTTTTGGAGGATGCTTGTGCCGGCTGGAGAGTCGATTATGGCGCCCAGTTTGCAGTCATCTGCGAACTTGGTCAGCCACAGTCCTTCTGTGTTGGCCTGTACCTCCGAGAAATATATACTGAACAAGAGAGGTCCCAGGACTGAGCCTTGTGGGACGCCACTTGTAACTGGTTTGGAGTCTGACATGGCTCCAGCAATTCTAACCATGTGGGTTCTGTCCTTGAGCCAGTTTGCAACCCATCTAGTGACATAGGGGTTTATATTTAAGCTGGTGAGCTTATCTATAATGCCTGAGTGGGGTATTGTATCGAAGGCTTTTGCGAGGTCCAGGTAGGCTGTGTGGACCACCTTCCCCTCGTCAATGGCCTCGGTAACTGTTTCAAAGAAATCAACCAGGTTTAAGAGGCAGGATCTGCCCTTAACAAAGCCAAACTGGGTAGGATCCAGTGTCTGTAGGTCCCGAATATCTTTATTTATGAGGTCCATGATTATCCTTTCCATAGCTTTGCAGACCAAGCTAGTCAGGCTTATGGGGCGATAGTTTCCAGGATCCGTTGAGGCACCACCTTTTTGGAGAGGGACCACAGTTTCTGTACACCACTCTTTGGGTACATATCCTGTAGTAAGGCTGAGATTGAAAAGTAGTTTTATGTTTGGGTTTAGCTCTTCTTGGAGTTCATGTAGGACGCAGCCCGGGACACCATCTGGTCTCATTGATGCTGTGTTTTTTGCATTGGAGAGGGCGGCTCTTACCTGAGCATCCAAGATGTCAGGGGGGCAGCACTCTGCTGGAATAGATATTTGCCCTTTTGGTGGGGAGGGGGGGTGTTTGCGCTGAACCTGTCAGCTAGGATGTTGGCAATGTCTGTGGGTTCGGTGTATTTTTTGTCATTTTCGACTAATTCTGAGCATATCTGGGATTTACCACCCAGGTTCCTAACATAACTAAAGAAAGCCTTGTGATTATCCTTAGTGTCCTGTGCAATGTTTCTCTCGAAGCTGGCCTTAGACAATTTTATGAGTGCCCGTAGTTTTTTGCTAATACTGATCAGAGATGCCTTCCCTTTTTGGAATTTTGCTCTATCATTTAGTAGCTTCCTCCTTCTATTGTATAGCTTGTTTATGGCTGGGGTCCACCAGACAGGACGCCTGCCTTTGGAGGATTGGGTCTTGGTTTTATTTGGGATCGCATGATCCATGCATTCCTGAAGGTGTTCATAGAATGCGTTTATAAAGGATTCTGTCTGGGCGTATTTTCCACAGGCCTGGAGGCTTTGAAGGATTCCACCTCAGTTTTGAGGAGTGTGAAATTTGCTTTAGAGAAGTTTTTCACTGTGGTTTTCTGGGCAGGGGGTGGTGTCGGGATGTGAACATCCAGTGAGATTAGTTTATGGTCTGATCTTACCAGTGAGGGATACACTTCTGGTCTGGAGCATAGAGTCCCCATGTTAGTGATGATCAGGTCCAGTATGTTTGCCCCTCTTGTGTGAGTGGTAACAAGTTGTTCCATAGCAGGTGAGTTTATAAATTCTAGGATCCTTTGGGCTAGGGTGTTGGAGCTAGAGTAATGCTCCCAGTCTATGTTTGGGTAGTTGAAGTCGCCCAATATAATGGTGTTTGGAAAGACCTTCATATTTTCCAGTGTTCTCGTGAAGGCCGAGTGGAGTTCCTGGGTTATGGAGGGTGGTCTGTAGCAGGCTATAAACTGGAAGGCAGTTTTACCCACTGTTAGTTGCACGTGGATAGTCTCTGATGACACCATATATCTACGAATTTTTATGAGTGTCTCAGTATGTCACATGACACCATATATCTACAAACCATGGTAAGAGTCTCAGTTAGAATTTCACATGACAGCATATATCCACAAATTTTTGTAAGTGTCTCAGTATGTCACATGACACCATATAGCTACAACTTTTTGTAAGAGTCTCAGTATGTCACACAACTTCATATATCTACAAATCTTTGTAAGAGTCTCACTATGTCACATGACACCATATATCTACAAATCTTTGTCAGAGTCTCAATATGTCACAAAACCAAATATCTACAAATTTTTGTAAGAGTCTCAGTATGTCACATGACACCATATATCTACAAATCTTTGTAAGAGTCTCAATATGTCACATGACACCATATATCTACAAATCTTTGTAAGAGTCTCAGTTAGTATGTCACATGACAGAATATATCTACAACTCTTTGTAAGAGTTTCAGTATGTCACATGACACCATATATCTACAAATCTTTGTAGGAGTCTCAGTATGTCACTACACCATATATCTAGAAATCTTTTTAAGAGTCTCAGTATGTCACATGACACCATATATCTACAAATCTTTGCAAGAGTCTCAGTTAGTATGTCACATGAGTCTCAGTATGTCACATGACACCACATATCTACAAATCTTTGTAAGAGTCTCAGTTAAAATTTCACATGACACCATATATCCACAAACATTTGTAAGAGTCTCAGTATGTCACATGACACCATATATCTACAATTCTCCATAAGAGTCTCAGTATGTCACATGACACCATATAGCTACAAATCTTTGTAAGAGTCTCAGGATATCACATGACATAATATATCAACAAATCTTAGTAAGAGTCTCAGTATGTCACCTGACACCATATATGTACAAATCTTCAGTTATGTCACATGACACCATATATCTAAAAATCTTTGTAGGAGTCTCAGTATGTCACATGACACTATATATCTACAAATCTTTCTCTCAGTGTGTCACATTACACCATATACCTACAAATCTTTGTAAGAGTCTCAGTAAGCCACATGACACCATATATCTACAAATCTTTGTAAGAGTCTCAGTATGTCACATGACACCATATAGCTACAAATCTTTGTAAGAGTCTCAGTATATCACATGACACCATATATCAACAAATCTTAGTAAGAGTCTCAGTATGTCACCAGACACCATATATATACAAATCTTCAGTTATTGTCACATGACACCATATATCTACAAATCTTTGTAAGAGTCTCAGTATGTCACATGACACCATATATCTACAAATCTTTGTAAGAGTCTCAGTATGTCACATGACACCATATATCTACAAATTCTAATGAGTGTCTCAGTATGTCACATGACACCATATATCTACAAACCATGGTAAGAGTCTCAGTATTTCACATGACAGCATATATCTACAAATTTTTGTAAGTGTCTCAGTATGTCACATGACACCATATAGCTACAAATCTTTGTAAGAGTCTCTGCATGTCACACAACATCATATAGCTACAAATCTTTGTAAGAGTCTCACTATGTCACATGACACCATATATCTACAAATCTTTGTAAGAGTCTCAGTATGTCACATGACATCATATATCTACAAATCTTTGTAAGAGTCTCAGTATGTCTCATGACACCATATATCTACAAATCTTTGTCAGAGTCTCAATATGTCACAACACCAAATATCTACAAATCTTTGTAAGAGTCTCAGTATGTCACATGACACCATATATCTACAAATCTTTGTAAGAGTCTCAGTTAGTATGTCACATGACACCATATATCTACAAATCTTGGTAACAGTCTCAAAATGTAACATGACAACATATATCTACAAATCTTTGTAGGAGTCTCAGTATGTCACATGACACCATATATGCACAAATCTTTGTAAGAGTCTCACTACGTCACATGACACCATATATCTACACCTTTGTAAAAGACTCAGTATGTCACATGACACCATATATCTAGAAATCTTTGTAAGAGCCTCACTTAGAATGTCACATGACAGCATATATCTACAAATCTTTGTAAGAGTCTCAGGATGTCACGTCACCCATATATCTACAAATCTTTGTAAGAGTCTCAGTTAGTATGTCACATGAAACCATACATCAATTAATCTTTGTAAGAGTCTCAGTATGTCACATGACACAATATAAATACAAATATTTGTAAGAGTATCAGTATATCACAAGACACCATATGTCTACAAATCCTTTGTAAGAGGCTCAGTATGTCACATGACACCATATAAATACAAATCTTTGTACAAGTCTCAGTTAGTATGTCACAAGACACCATATATCTACAAATCTTTGTAATAGTCTCAATTAGTATGTCACACGACATCATATATCTACAAATATTTGTAAGAGTCTCATTATGTCACGTGACTCAATATATCTACAAATCTTTGTAAGAGTCTCAGTTAGCATGTCACATGACACCATATATCTACAAATCTTTGTAAGAGTCTCACTATGTCACATGACACCATATATCTACACCTTTGTAAAAGTCTCAGTATGTCACATGACACCATATATCTGCAAATCTTTGTAAGAGCCTCAGTTGGAATGTCACATGACACCATCTATCTACAAATCTTTGTAAGAGTCTCAGTATGTCACATGTCACCCATATATCTACAAATCTTTGTAAGAGTCTCAGTTAGTATGTCACATGACACCATACATCAACTAATCTTTGTAAGAGTCTCAGTATGTCACATGACACCATATAAATACAAATCTTTGTAAGAGTATCAGTATGTCACATGACACCATATATCTACAAATCTTTGTAAGAGTCTCAGTATGTCACATGACACCATATAGCTACAAATCTTTGTAAGAGTCTCAGTATGTCACATGACACCATATATCTACTAATCTTTGTAAGAGTCTCAGTATGTCACATCACACCATATAAATACAAATCTTTGTAAGAGTATCACTGATGTATGTCACATGACACCATATATCTACAAATCTTTGTAAAAGTCTCAGTATGTCACATGACACCATATATCTACAAATCCTTTTAAGAGTCTCAGTATGTCACATGACACCATATAGCTACAAATCTTTGTAAGAGTCTCAGTATATCACATGACACCATATATCAACAAATCTTAGTAAGAGTCTCAGTATGTCACCAGACACCATATATGTACAAATCTTCAGTTATTTTGTCACATGACACCATATATCTACAAATATTTGTAAGAGTCTCAGTATGTCACATGACACCATATATCAACAAATCTTTGTAAGAGTCTCAGTATGTCACATGACACCATATATCTACAAATTTTTATGAGTGTCTCAGTATGTCACATGACACCACATATCTACAAACCATGGTAAGAGTCTCAGTTAGTATTTCACATGACAGCATATATCTAAAAATTTTTTAAGTGTCTCAGTATGTCACATGACACCATATAGCTACAATTTTTTGTAAGAGTCTCAGTATGTCACACAACTTCATATATCTACAAATCTTTGTAAGAGTCTCACTATGTCACAAGACACCATATATCTACAAATCTTTGTACAAGTCTCAGTTAGTATGTCACAAGACACCATATATCTACAAATCTTTGTAATAGTCTCAATTAGTATGTCACACGACACCATATATCTACAAATATTTGTAAGAGTCTCATTATGTCACGCGACACAATATATCTACAAATCTTTGTAAGAGTCTCAGCATGTCACATGACACCATATATCTACAAATGTTTATAAGAGTCTCAGTATGTCACATGACACCATATATCTACAAATCTTTGTAAGAGTCTTTTTATGTCACATGACACCATATATCAACAAATCTTGGTAAGAGTCTCAGTATGTAACATGACACCATATATCTACAAATCTTTGAAAGAGTCTCAGTATGTCACATGACACCATATATGCACAAATCTTTGTAAGAGTCTCAGTTAGCATGTCACATGACACCATATATCTACAAATCTTTGTAAGAGTCTCACTATGTCACATGACACCATATATCTACACCTTTTTAAAAGTCTCAGTATGTCACATGACACCAGATATCTGAAAATCTTTGTAAGAGCCTCAGTTGGAATGTCACATGACACCATCTATCTACAAATCTTTCTAAGAGTCTCAGTATGTCACATGTCACCCATAAATCTACAAATCTTTGTAAGAGTCTCAGTTAGTATGTCACATGACACCATACATCAACTAATCATTGTAAGAGTCTCAGTATGTCACATGACACCATATGAATACAAATCTTTGTAAGAGTATCAGTATGTTACATGACACCATATATCTACAAATCTTTGTAAGAGTCTCAGCATGTCACATGACACCATATAGCAACAAATCTTCGTAAGAGCCTCAGTATGTCACATGACACCATATATCTACTAATCTTTGTAAAAGTCTCAGTATGTCATATCACACCATATAAATGCAAATCTTTGCAAGAGTATCACTGATGTATGTCACATGACACCATATATCTACAAATCTTTGTAAAAGTCTCAGTATGTCACATGACACCATATATCTACAAATCCTTTTGAGTCTCAGTATGTCACATGACACCATATAGCTACAAATCTTTGTAAGAGTCTCATTATATCACATGACACCATATATCAACAAATCTTAGTAAGAGTCTCAGTATGTCACCAGACACCATATAAGTACAAATCTTCAGTTATTTTGTCACATGACACCATATATCTACAGGTATTTGTAAGAGTCTCATTATGTCACATGACACCATATATGTACAAATCTTTGTAAGAGTCTCAGTATGTCACATGATACCATATATCTACAAATTTTTATGTGTGTCTCAGTATGTCACATGACACCACATATCTACAAACCATGGTAAGAGTCTCAGTTAGTATTTCACATGACAGCATATATCTACAAATGTTTTAAGTGTCTCAGTATGTCACATGACACCATATAGCTACAAATCTTTGTAAGAGTCTCAGTATGTCACACAACTTCATATATCTACAAATCTTTGTAAGAGTCTCACTATGTCACATGACACCATATATCTACAAATCTTTGTAAGAGTCTCAGTATGTCACATGACATCATATATCTACAAATCTTTGTAAGAGTCTCAGTATGTCACATGACACCATATATCTACAAATCTTTGTAAGAGTCTCAGTATGTCACATGACACCATATATCAACAAATCTTAACAAGAGTCTCAGTATTTCACCAGACACCATATATGTACAAATCTTCAGTTATTATGTCACATGACACCATATATCTACAAATCTTTGTAAGAGTCTCAGTATGTCACATGACACCATATATCTACAAATCTTTGTGAGTCTCAGTATGTCACATGACACCATATATCTACAAATCTTTGTAAGAGTCTCAGTATGTCACATGACACCATATATCTACAAATCTTTGCAAGAGTCTCAGTATGTCACATGACACCATATATCTACAAATCTTTATGAGTGTCTCAGTATGTCACATGACACCATATATCTACTGACCATGGTAAGAGTCTCAGTTAGTATTTCACATGACAACATATATCTACAAATCTTTGTAAGTGTCTCAGTATGTCACATGACACCATATAGCTACAAATCTTTGTAAGAGTCTCAGTATGTCACACAAAACCATATATCTACAAATCTTTGTAAGAGTCTCAGTATGTCACATGACACCATATATCTACAAATCTTTGTAAGAGTCTCAGTATGTCACATGACACCATATATCTACAAATCTTTGTAAGAGTCTCAGTTAGTATTTCACCTGACAACATATATCTACAAATCTTTGTAAGTGTCTCAGTATGTCACATGATACCATACATCTACAAATCTTTGTAAGAGTCTCAGTATGTCGCATGACACCATATACCTACAAATCTTTGTGAGTCTCAGTATGTCACATGACACCATATATCTACAAATCTTTGTAAGAGTCTGAGTATATCACATGAGACCATATATCTACAAATCTTTGTAAGAGTATCAGTATGTCACATGACACCATATGTCTACAAATCTTTGTAAGAGTCTCAGTCAGTATGTCACATGACAGCATATATCTACAAATCTTTGTAAGAGTCTCAGTATGTCACATGACACCATATATCTGCAAATCTTTGTAGGAGTCTCAGTATGTCACTACACCACATATCTAGAAATCTTTTTAAGAGTCTCAGTATGTCACATGACACCATATATCTACAAATCTTTGCAAGAGTCTCAGTTAGTATGTCACATGACACCATATATCTACAAATCTTTGTAAGCATCTTAGTATGTCACATGACACCATATATCTACAAATCTTTGTAAGAGTGTCAGTATTTCACATGACACCATATATCTACAAATCTTTGTAAGAGTTGCAGTATGTCACATGACACCACATACCTACAATTCTCTGTAAGAGACTCAGTATGTCACAAGACACCATATATCTACAAATCTTTGTAATAGTCTCAGTTAGTATGTCACACGACACCATATATCTACAAATATTTGTAAGAGTCTCATTATGTCACGCGACACAATATATCTACAAATCTTTGTAAGAGTCTCAGCATGTCACATGACACCATATATCTACAAATGTTTATGAGTCTCAGTATGTCACATGACACCATATATCTATAAATCTTTGTAAGAGTCTTTTTATGTCACATGACACCATATATCTACAAATCTTGGTAAGAGTCTCAGTATGTAACATGACACCATATATCTACAAATCTTTGTAAGAGTCTCAGTATGTCACATGACACCATATATGCACAAATCTTTGTAAGAGTCTCAGTTAGCATGTCACATGACACCATATATCTACAAATCTTTGTAAGAGTCTCACTATGTCACATGACACCATATATCTACACCTTTGTAAAAGTCTCAGTATGTCACATGACACCATATATCTGCAAATCTTTGTAAGAGCCTCAGTTAGAATGTCACATGACACCATATATCTACAAATCTTTGTAAGAGTCTCAGTATGTCACATGTCACCCATATATCTACAAATCTTTGTAAGAGTCTCAGTTAGTATGTCACATGACACCATACATCAACTAATCTTTGTAAGAGTCTCAGTATGTCACATGACACCATATAAATACAAATCTTTGTAAGAGTATCAGTATGTCACAACACCATATATCTGCAAATCTTTGTAAGAGTCTCTGTATGTCACATGACACCATATACCTACAAATCCTTTTAAGAGTCTCGGTATGTCACATGACACCATTTAGCTGCACATCTTTGTAAGAGTCTCAGTATATCACATGACACCATATATCAAGAAATGTTAGTAAGAGTCTCAGTATGTCACCAGACACCATCTATGTACAAATCTTCAGTTATTTTGTCACATGACACCATATATCTACAAATGTTTGGAAGAGTCTCAGTATGTCACATGACACCAAATATCTACAAATCTTTGTAAGAGTCTCAGTATGTCACATGACACCATATATCTACAAATTTTTATGAGTGTCTCAGTATGTCACATGACACCATATATCTACAAACCATGGTAAGAGTCTCAGTTAGTATTTCACATGACAGCATATATCTACAAATTTTTGTAAGTTCATAGGTTCATAAGTTCATAGGTTCATACTAGGCTATCTGCCCTAGGGCATTTATAAGCCTAGCCAGAATGTGTTTGGCTTTCGCCACCCATTTTAAATAATTTTGCTATGCCCTTTTTTGAGGTTAGTATACTGTGCCTCTGTCTAACAGTGACACAGAAGTCATGCCCGGGGTAAACCTACGATCTCCCATCCACTCATCAAGATTCCTCTTGAAGAGAGTCAATGAGGGACTCTGCCTAACCTGGACTGGGATTTTATTCCAGAGTGAAGGGAGCCTCTGGGTTATGAATCTGTCCCTCCAGCATGTCCTATTTATTTCAGTGCTGAGGTTCAAGTCTCGAGCGTGTAGCTCGATAGGATTTGGATTTTCTGAGGTGCAGCATGTCCATTAATTCCGGGTTGGACATGGCTTTATACGTCAGGCACAGATCGCCTCTGAACAGGCGGTATGCCACTGAGTAGAGCTGGAGTTTCTTTAACCGGGTAGCATATGGCATCTGTTTGAGCCCTTTGATCCTCTTGGTGAGGTACTTTTGGGGTCTTTCCAGTTGCTGCAGGTGTCTGGTAAGGTACATCCCAAAAGGGCATTGTACTCAATTATGGGCCTGATGAGGGATGAGTAAAGAGGCACGATGACTTCCCTGATCTAGATGTGAATCCCTTCATGATTAGGTGGGCTATATAAAATGTTTTTCTAACCACTTTGGCCACGTGGTTGTCAAATGAGAGATTGCTATCAACTTGGGTCCCCAGGTCCCTAATTACTTCTTCTGTACTTAATGGATTACCACCTATGTGGTAATTTGTGGGCACTTTGTTTTGCCAAAGGGGATGACTATACACTTTAAGCATTTAGCTTGAGGCCATGGCTCTGGCACCAGTTGTCTGTTTCTATGAGGCCCTTTTGGAGGATGCTTGTGCCGGCTGGAGAGTCGATTATGGCGCCCAGTTTGCAGTCATCTGCGAACTTGGTCAGCCACAGTCCTTCTGTGTTGGCCTGTACCTCCGAGAAATATATACTGAACAAGAGAGGTCCCAGGACTGAGCCTTGTGGGACGCCACTTGTAACTTGTTTGGAGTCTGACATGGCTCCAGCAATTCTAACCATGTGGGTTCTGTCCTTGAGCCAGTTTGCAACCCATCTAGTGACATAGGGGTTTATATTTAAGCTGGTGAGCTTATCTATAATGCCTGAGTGGGGTATTGTATCGAAGGCTTTTGCGAGGTCCAGGTAGGCTGTGTGGACCACCTTCCCCTCGTCAATGGCCTTGGTAACTGTTTCAAAGAAATCAACCAGGTTTAAGAGGCAGGATCTGCCCTTAACAAAGCCAAACTGGGTAGGATCCAGTGTCTGTAGGTCCCGAATATCTTTATTTATGAGGTCCATGATTATCCTTTACATAGCTTTGCAGACCAAGCTAGTCAGGCTTATGGGACGATAGTTTCCAGGATCTGTTGAGCTACCACCTTTGTGGAGAGGGACCACAGTTTCTGTACACCACTCTTTGGGTACATATCCTGTAGTAAGGCTGAGATTGAAAAGTAGTTTTATGTTTGGGTTTAGCTCTTCTTGGAGTTCATGTAGGACGCAGCCCGGGACACTGTCTGGTCTCATTGATGCTGTGTTTTTTGCTTTGGAGAGGGCGGCTCTTACCTGAGCATCCAAGATGTCAGGGGGGCAGCACTCTGCTGGAATAGATATTTGCCCTTTTGGTGGGGAGGGGGGGGGTTTGCGCTGAACCTGTCAGCTAGGATGTTGGCAATGTCTGTGGGTTCGGTGTATTTTTTGTCATTTTGGACTAATTCTGAGCATATCTGGGATTTACCACCCAGGTTCCTAACATAACTAAAGAAAGCCTTGTGATTATCCTTAGTGTCCTGTGCAATGTTTCTCTCGAAGCTGGCCTTAGACGATTTTATGAGTGCCCGTAGTTTTTTGCTAATACTGATCAGAGATGCCTTCCCTTTTTGGAATTTTGCTCTATCATTTAGTAGCTTCCTCCTTCTATTGTATAGCTTGTTTATGGCTGGGGGTCCACCAGACAGGACGTCTGCCTTTGGAGGATTGGGTCTTGGTTTTATTTGGGATCGCATGATCCATGCATTCCTGAAGGTGTTCATAGAATGTGTTTATAAAGGATTCTGCGGTCTGGGCCGTATTTTCCACAGGCCTGGGGGCTTTGAAGGATTCCACCTCAGTTTTGAGGAGTGTGAAATTTGCTTTAGAGAAGTTTTTCACTGTGGTTTTCTGGGCAGGGTGGTGTCGGGATGTGAACATCCAGTGAGATTAGTTTATGGTCTGATCTTACCAGTGAGGGATACACTTCTGGTCTGGAGCATAGAGTCCCCATGTTAGTGATGATCAGGTCCAGTATGTTTTCCCCTCTTGTGTGAGTGGTAACAAGTTGTTCCATAGCAGGTGAGTTTATAAATTCTAGGATCCTTTGGGCTAGGGTGTTGGAGCTAGAGTAATGCTCCCAGTCTATGTTTGGGTAGTTGAAGTCGCCCAATATAATGGTGTTTGGAGAGACCTTCATATTTTCCAGTGTTCTCATGAAGGCCGAGTGGAGTTCCTGGGTTATGGAGAGTGGTCTGTAGCAGGCTATAAACTGGAAGGCAGTTTTACCCACTGTTAGTTGCACGTGGATAGTCGCTGATGCTTTGTGCTGTGCCACCAACCTGGAGGTGTGGGTATCTTTGACGAATATTGATACTCCCCCTCCTTTTGTGGGTCGGTCCAAGTTTTGGGGCCAAAAAGCATGGTATGAGGTATAACCTGGTAGTGCTGGGGTGCTCTCGGGAGCCTTGAACCAGGTTTCTGTTACTGCGCAGATATCGATTTTCTCCATGCTAAGGAGAGTTTCGAGTGCGTGCATCTTGAGGTTTAGACTTCTGGCGTTGAGTAGCATTACTCTTAGTTTCTTATCCCTTGTGATACCTATGGATGTGGGTTTGTCTTTTGAGCCTTGCCTAAAAAAGGCACTATGGGGGTAGCAAGAGCCTTTGCCAATATCCGAAAGCCCAGGGGTGACAGGTGCAGGCCGTCCCTAGCGAAGCATCGTGGCTTGTCGAGCATGTCATCCCAGGCTGACAGGCATTGATCCCCTTTGAATGACACCAATAATTAAGCCAATTGTTGAAATTGATCATCTTGTCTTCATATTGTGGCATCATTCTTGGTGAGGGTAAGATGCTACTCAAGGTCAGGGTCATACCGGCCTGGGCCACATGCTCAGAGAGCTCCTCTATGTCTCTTTTCATGTAGTCCAGGGAGGTACGTCTCAGGTCATTCACACCAGCATGGACAATGACTGAGTCATATTTGTACTTGCCTTGGAGTGACCTGAGTGCTTGTGTTATGTGGCGGATCCTAGCGCCCAACAGGCAGCTCACCTTGACCTTCTCCTTGTTCAGCCTGGTGAGCGGGACGTCAGTGTGCCTGATGATAGAGTCACCTATTACAAGTGTATCAGGTGTGTTGTTTAGCCTTAAGGGCTGTGACTGTTCGGCACACTGGCTTTGTGAGCTATGTGTTGCACGTGTTTTGTTTTGGGGTAGTGGTTGCTTGGGTGTCTGCTTTGGAGGTCTCTGCTGCTTAGGCAGATTTTTATTTAGAGCCTCCGAGTATATTTTTGTGTGTTTATGTGTTTGGTCTGCTGTTGTGGTAGGTCTATGTGAGACTGGAATTGTAGTGAGTGTGGTTTCCTTCTCCTCCTGACTGGTTACGCCAGTACTGAGTTGAGAGAGCTTAGCCTCCAGTTTGGCTATATGGATGCATTTCTCACATGTGTTGGAATTTATTGGGAGGAGGAGAGGGTTGTCTGTGTACATGAGGCAGTTGTAACATTGCCTCAAGATTCCCAGATTCACCAGCTGGACCGGAGAGAAGATTGACAACTGACCTTTGGACATACTAGAATAGTATTGGGAATTCCTTTATAACTGAAAAAAAAAGGGCCAATGGGGAACAAGGTACTCGAGAGGATTTTGTGAGAGTGTAGTGCTTTTAATTTTTTAGTGCTGACTTATATAATTGCTTTAGTGAGCAAGTGCCTTTAGTGAGCAAGTGCCAGGTAACTTAAATGCAATGTGTTACAGGTAACTTAAATGCAAAAACAACAAACAGTAACTTTTTTTTAAGTGAAACAAGGAAATGAGTACAGTAAGCAATGCAGATATCACTAGGGATCCACAGAAGCGCTGAAAAGCAGCGGTTTAGGTGGTATTAGCGTTTCAGGGAAATAACAAGCAAACAAACAACACGCATACAAACAGAGCTAGATTCAGCATGCCTGGATCTAGTCTATGCTACAGCAAACAAGGTGTACCAATTTCAGTAAGAAACAGTTGAAATATGCAGGCACTATAAGCCTTTAACCAGAAATTCCCAGCTCAGAAGGGCAGAGTCCAGCCTCTCCTCCCACAAGAGTGCAGACCACGAACCTTCTTAATGTAAAAAAACTGGCCTGAAGCCCAAGTGCTTAAACCAGAACTAATACACTTTTAGAATAACAGACACTGGGCCCTCAATCAGCAGTTCCCAACTTAGAAGGATGTAAGCCACCTGTCCTGCCACCACAGTGCAGGCCACAAACCTTCCTAATGTAAAACAACTGGTCTGAAGCCCAAGTGCTTAATCCAAAAGACTTAGAATGATAGCTACACTTTAATCAAGTTACTACCAAGCAGTAATAAATACAATTGAATACTTTGAAGAATGCCTGGATTAGTGCTCAAGTTATACAAACAAAGCTAGATTCAGCAGGCCTGGATCTAGTCTACGCTACAGCAAACAAGGTGTACCAATTTTAGTAAGAAGCAGTTCAAATATGCAGGCACTATAAGCCTTTAACCAGAAATTCCCAGTGTTAGATATTATGAATATAAGGCTGAAATTAATGCTGTTGTAAATATGCTGAAAGAAAAAGCTTGCTTAAATGCAGAAACAGAGTTTAGTAATATGTGATCAGCAGTCATACTAAATGACCATGGCTTGAAAAATAAGGAACCTGCTGAATGGACATTTTTCCCTTACAGACTTAAAAACAGGATGTATGCAAGAGCAAAAATGTAAAATCTGCTTTTAAAGAATGGACAATAACACTGTGACAATGTATTTCCTCAAAAATATGTTTTTCTGCATGGAAAACACGACATGGCACAAGAACAGATGTTTTTATACAAAGATCCAAATAAAATACAGGATGTTCGCACTGTCAGAAAAGCTGATCTCTTACAATGTGTTTCCTCAAAAATATGTTTTTCTGCATGGAAAACAGGATATGCTTATCAGCATTGGCACAAGAACAGATGTTCTTATACAAAGATCCAAATAGAATACAGGACAATGTGTTTCCTCAAAAACATGTTTTTCTGCATGGACAACAGGACACTGTTACAGGATGTTCACACTGTCAGAAAAGATGGTCTCTTACAAAACATTGTTAAACAAGGAAGCTTAGTATTGTTTCTACAGGATGAGCAATTCTCCAAAATAGAATATCAAGAGGAAATGTATATGTTTATGCATGACTAAAAGTGTATATAAAGAGCTGTATAAATCCAGTTATGTTAGAGGTATGGTAGGGACTCATTTGTCCTAAGGTAAATGTTATATCTCTCACATCATCTGTACTATATGAGAAGTAAAGTTGGAACAGTACTTTTAAGCTGTAACGTTGTTCCATTTGGTTTATTATAAAAAATTATTTGTTACTGCTCTCTAAAGTTGATGCTGCAAAGTATATTCTCTCATCAGTGTATATTCTGCAAGTTTCTGTATGCAACAGACTGTGAATGCAAATATAACCAGACTTTGAATTTTAGCAGAATCCAGCCAGCAAGACTGAGTGTCTTAAGAACACTTCAAATCCATCACACCAAGCAGTAAGCAGAGCTCCATATAATTTTTTCAATGGCAAGCTAGCCTGCATTTGAACCTACAATCTGCAATTCAAACACAGGGGGAGTGATGGTAAGCCCTGCAGAGGGTCACTTCAGTCAAATTGCAGTAACTAACATTTGTACGTATGTGTAAATCCTAAACAGAAGTATTCCAGTTTATGCAGCTTGCAGTAGAAAAGTTTTTTAGACGTCTACAATCCAGAGTGAGACTAGTTCAAGAAATTCGCAGTGCCATAAAATCTTCAAGAAAAGGTGAATGTCCACTAGCACAGTAGTCCGCTGCCTGTTGTGCTTCACCAGCATCTCAAGTGACTCTAAAAAATTTCTAGCCATCTGCAATAACAGCTTGATCACCTGTTTTCTTGCTAACTGGTAAGACTTTTTTCTGTGTCACATATTTAGTGTGGATGATGTTAAACAGTTTGTATATTCTTAAGAGAGTTTGTATATTCTTAAGAGAGTTTGTATATTCTTAAGACAGTTTGTATATTCATACATAGTTTGTGTATTCCTAGACAGTTTGTATATTACTAGACAGTATGGATATTATTTATAATTCATGCAGGAGTAAACCAAACTTTAGTAAATTGCTATGTTGGTATACACAGCACATTAGTAAATGTAAAACCTTATTAGGGCAGGTTGATAGTAAGGCATTATGCAAATGTATTACAATATTTGATTGGTATCTCAAAGAAAACCATGTGAAAAATGACAAATGTTTAGTGTGTGCTTCAACACAAACTGCATTTTGTGTATTATGCCATAAAATAATATTGCATCATATTTCTAAAAAATAGACTGTAAAGACAGATCTGTTCATGATAAAGAATTAACTAAGGGTAAAGTGTTTCCATTACATTCTGATGTTGAACAGTTATGTCCTGTCACCACATGTGAGTCAAATCAGTTACTGATAGAACCCCTAGTACATTTTGTTACAAACGAATGTAGTAAACTTCTAAAAGACAGACACAATGAGTTCAGAAAGCTCAGACAAGTTATACACACATTTTTTCAAAAGTGCATAGGAGTTTCAAATTCAGCAGAACAGCTTATTAAAGAATGTCAGAAAGACCATGCAACATCACAGGAAATTCAACAGCAGTTGCAGGATAAAGGAAATAAATTAGCTCAACTGACAAAGACTGGGAATTTCCTGCATACACAGTTAATCTGTGCAAAAGAAATATATTTTATAATATGTTTATGTTTTGAAAATGGTTAAGCATGCATGCTAGGATGGTAGGGACATGACGTGCTTGTATAAAGATATACATATACAAGACAGACATGCATGTGTGTTCTTTTCATCTAGAGTACATCTGTTACAATACACAAGAATAACAGGCAGACAACAGCAAATATAAATAATATAAATATAAATGTGTTGGTTAAACTAATATCTATTTTGTTTTTTACAATTTGTTTATAATTATATAGTAACACCAAACAGTTAAAGTTCTGAATTTTAAAAAGAAAATCACAGATGGTATTAGTCAAACAGTTTTTGTAAAATTAATAGCGGTACAGTTAAATAGTTAAAAAGATAAATAAATAAAAAAATACTGAAATCCATGTAAGCTAATTGTAATGTAGTATAAATGCATAGTTATGCAAATCACAATCACAAAAGAATTAACTATAGTTTACAGAGTATGAAATGTGAGCTCAGACCTTCCTAGACTAGATGAATAGTTACAGGAAATGTTGGAAAGATAAGATAAACAAGACTGACTGCCAGGCAAGTAGCTTGAGTTTTTCTAAAGCATCATTGTTATTAAAACATAATTGTTAAAATGTTTACAGGCAACACTATTTGGTAATTGTAATAAAATGCCACAATTGTGCATATATGTCACTTATAATCTGTTTGCAAGTAAATGTTAAAAGGACAAAAAAAACCTCAGCTGCATCAAGTACAGCAAGCAAATGGGCTATAGTATATATACAGTTCAAATCAATTGTGCAGGACGGTGTAAATACCTACTAGAGGTAATATACAGTGAAAGCTTTATTTAGTAACCTAATAAAATAAATGTATAACCAAAGTGTTGGGCTGACATACATTCTATTCTCACAGCATAGGGCAGGTAAACAGTGCTGCAGTACTACAGGGGGAGGGGTACTTTCTCAGTTTTACACTGACTGTATAAGGGGGAAGGGCACTTTCTCAGTTTTACACTGACTGTATAAGCAGTACTGCACAAGGGTCTGAAATAAAGCTACAGAAAAAATAAACAACAAGGGTCTGAAATAAAGCTACAGAAAAAATAAACAACAACGGTCTGAAATAAAGCTACAAAAAAATAAACAACAAGGGTCTGAAATAAAGCTACAGAAAAAATAAACAACAAGGGTCTGAAATAAAGCTATAGAAAAAATAAACAACAAGTGTCTGAAATAAAGCTACTGAAAAAATAAACAACAAGGGTCTGAAATAAAGCTACAGAAAAAATAAACAACAAGGGTCTAAAATAAAGCTATAGGAAAAAATATCTCATTCCTTCTTGACAATACTCTTTTATGGGGGAAAAACAGGTATTAGTGCATTAAAAATACTGGTAAACTGGATTAAACTTGACAGGGTAAGATATTTTACAAGTTGTTAATATATATCATAATGGTTATTGTTGTATTGTTTAGAATTAAATTGTATTTACAACCTGTTAAATTGTAAAGCTATACAAGAGATGGTTAAAAAACAAGAGATGATTTAAAATTGCTTTATTAAAGCTATAAAGAGAGAATAAAGATATGCAAAATGCATAAATGTTTCTAATAGCAAGAATGGTCACTATTTCAATATGTCTTTGACAAAACAATGTTGGTATAAAAAAGCATGAATATTTTAATTGCTGAGTATGTAGTTTAAAATAACAGGACATATGCATTTGGTGGCAATTCCACTAGATATTTTTAAAAAGACAAACATTTTCCAAGATTTTGCTCAATATTAATGTTATTAAATTTGTAAGATTAGACTAAATGTACTTTACAGTCTTTGTATGTACAAATGTAAAATATTTCAGTACAAATAATAGTCTTTGTATGTACAAATGCAGAAAAATTCAGTACAAATGAAATTAATGTCTAGTAATGAATATGTGTGAAAAAAACATATTTAAAGAAAACAATGGGTCCAGGATACCTACTAAATTGAAATGCATAAATAGCAAACAGTCTGTGTAAATACATACTGATCAGGATACATTGTAATAAGTTTGAAAGTAATTTGTCAAGTTGTAATATCACTGGTTTTACCCCGGTAAAATAATTGCTTTCAAATATTTATTATCTAAGCCCAGTTCAGTACTTTACCAAGATGTTATTGAGCAGTTCAGAGACATGAACACAATGTGATGGTTAAAATGACATTAAAACTGTATATTTTCAGCAGTGTACAAACGCTTGCAGTAGCACATTGTCTCTTACAGTTAATTCAACAGTTGCAAAGAGTTAATGGAACAGTTCTAAGTCATAAATTAAATTCTGTGATTGCAAAAGAATAAATTGATCATGTTAAAAAAATAATAACATTAAAGGAGACACAGCTCATAATTGATAAAATATTTTCACAGAATGGTCTGCAAAAGAAAAAGTTTAAAATACATTCAGTTTTTGTAGTAATACTTAATATCATTGTATTAACTATGTAAAATTGCATTTTGACTTGTATCAAAAGAAGACTATAGGTTTGCTTCTTAATGTGTTTTCTATATAAAATGTTTTGAGTATGTTTAAAAACAGAGGGAATTGTTAGATATTATGAATATAAGGCTGAAATTAATTCTGTTGCAAATATGCTGAAAGAAAAAGCTTGCTTAAATGCAGAAACAGAGTTTAGTAATATGTGATCAGCAGTCATACTAAATGACCATGGCTTGGAAAATAAGGAACCTGCTGAATGGACATTTTTCCCTTACAGACTTAAACAGGATGTATGCAAGAGCAAAAATGTAAAATCTGCTTTTAAAGAATGGACAATAACACTGTGACAATGTGTTTCCTCAAAAATATGTTTTTCTGCATGGAAAACAGGACATGGCACAAGAACAGATGTTTTATACAAAGATCCAAATAAAATACAGGATGTTCACACTGTCAGAAAAGCTGATCTCTTACAATGTGTTTCCTCAAAAATATGTTTTTCTGCATGGAAAACAGGATATGCTTATCAGCATTGGCACAAGAACAGATGTTCTTATACAAAGATCCAAATAGAATACAGGACAATGTGTTTCCTCAAAAACATGTTTTTCTGCATGGACAACAGGACACTGTTACAGGATGTTCACACTGTCAGAAAAGATGGTATCTTACAAGACATTGTTAAACAAGGAAGCTTAGTATTGTTTCTACAGGATGAGCAATTCTCCAAACTAGAATATCAAGAGGAAATGTATATGTTTATGCATGACTAAACGTGTATATAAAGAGCTGTATAAATCCAGGTATGTTAGAGGTATGGTAGGGACACATTTGTCCTAAGGTAAATGTTATATCTCTCACATCATCTGTACTATATGAGAAGTAAAGTTGGAACAGTACTTTTAAGCTGCAGCGTTGTTCCGTTTGGTTTATTATAAAAAGTTATTTGTTACTGCTCTCTAAAGTTGATGCTGCAAAGTATATTCTCTCATCAGTGTATATTCTGCAAGTTTCTGTATGCAACAGACTGTGAATGCAAATATAACCAGACTTTGAATTTTAGCAGAATCCAGCCAGCAAGACTGAGTGTCTTAAGAACACTTCAAATCCATCACACCAAGCAGTAAGCAGCTCCATATAATTTTTTCACCCAGCTTAGAAGGGCAGAGTCCAGCCTCTCCTCCCACAAGAGTGCAGACCATGAACCCTTTTAAAGTAAAATAACTGGCCTGAAGCCCAAGTGCTTAAACCAGAATTAATACACTTTTAGAATAACTGACACTGAGCCCTCAATCAGCAGTTCCCAACATAGAAGGATGTAAGCTACCTGTCCTGCCACTACAGTGCAAACCACAAACTTTCTTAATGTAAAACAACTGGTCTGAAGCCCAAGTGCTTAAACTAAAAGGCTTAGAATGAGTTGCACCAAGAAGTAATAAATAAATACAACTGAGTACTTTTAAGATGACGCAAAAGCAAAATAGATTAGGAAGAAACACAAACAAAGTAAAAGCAGATAATTTTTTTTTTCAGAAAAGTAGCAAAAACAGTAGTAAAAACAATTCACATGCAGTGCAAGCTGGCACACTTGAATATGTAGCAATATTAGTCCACACACAGTTTGAAAAAAATGTAATTAAATTAAAAAGGGCTAAAAGCAAGTGCAGAAAGGGTTTATTAGATAGAATGCGGTAAAGAGATGGGACTGGGGGAGTGCCCTAGATCAAATCTACAGTGGGGCGGGCACTGCAAAAGCCACCAAATTTAAACTACAACCAAGAACAGGGAGGGAGGGTGGGGAAGACAGTTTCAACAGAGCTAGATCTGAGGAATCAGTCCAAATTATAAAACCACAATAAAATGCAGAAAATATACTTAAATCAGCTTATGTCCAGTTGATGTATGCAGACAAATCTCAGTAGCAAACAACTCGATTTAAAATGATTACAAGAAATGTAACCAACACAGGTTTTAATGTTATCAGAATCCCCCCAAGCTAATTAACACTTAAAGGCATTTCAAAGCAGTTTAACAACTAGTGCAGAGCTTCAGAGACACACACAAGACAGTTTCAACAGAGCTAGATCTGAGGAATCAGTCCAAATTATAAAACCACAATAAAATGCAGAAAATATACTTAAATCAGCTTATGTCCAGTTGATGTATGCAGACAAATCTCAGTAGCAAGCAACTCGATTTAAAATGATTACAAGAAATGTAACCAACACAGGTTTTAATGTTATCAGAAACCCCCCAAGCTAATTAACACTTAAAGGAATTTCAAAGCAGTTTAACAACTAGTGCAGAGCTTCAGAGACACACACAAGACAGTTTCAACAGAGCTAAATCTGAGGAATCAGTCCAAATTATAAAACCACAATAAAATGCAGAAAATATACTTAAATCAGCTTATGTCCAGTTGATGTATGCAGACAAATCTCAGTAGCAAGCAACTCGATTTCAAATGATTACAAGAAATGTAACCAACACAGGTTTTAATGTTATCAGAAACCCCCCAAGCTAATTAACACTTAAAGGAATTTCAAAGCAGTTTAACAACTAGTGCAGAGCTTCAGATACACACAAAAGACAGTTTCAACAGAGCTAGATCTGAGGAATCAGTATAAATTATAAAACCACAATAAAATGCAGAAAATATACTTAAATCAGCTTGTGTCCAGTTGATGTATGCAGACAAATCTCAGTAGCAAGCAACTCAATTTAAAATGATTACAAGAAATGTAACCAACACAGGTTTTAATGTTATCAGAAACCCCCCAAGCTAATTAACACTTAAAGGAATTTCAAAGCAGTTTAACAACTAGTGCAGAGCTTCAGAGACACACACAAGACAGTTTCAACAGAGCTAGATCTGAGGAATCAGTCCAAATTATAAAACCACAATAAAATGCAGAAAATATACTTAAATCAGCTTATGTCCAGTTGATGTATGTAGACAAATCTCAGTAGCAAGCAACTCGATTTAAAATTATTACAAGAAATGTAACCAACACAGGTTTTAATGTTATCAGAAACCTCCCAAGCTAATTAACATGTAAAGGAATTTCAAAGCAGTTTAACAACTAATGCAGAGCTTCAGAGACACACACAAGACAGTTTCAACAGAGCTAGATCTGAGGAATCAGTCCAAATTATAAAACCACAATAAAATGCAGAAAATATACTTAAATCAGCTTATGTCCAGTTGATGTATGCAGACAAATCTCAGTAGCAAGCAACTCGATTTAAAATGATTACAAGAAATGTAACCAACACAGGTTTTAATGTTATCAGAAACCCCCCAAGCTAATTAACACTTAAAAAAATTTCAAAGCAGTTTAACAACTAGTGCAGAGCTTCAGAGACACACACAAGACAGTTTCAATAGAGCTAGATCTGAGGAATCAGTCTAAATTATAAAACCACAATAAAATGTAGAAAATATACTTACATCAGTTTATGTCCAGTTGATGTATGCAGACAAATCTCAGTAGCAAGCAACTCGATTTAAAATGATTACAAGAAATGTAAGCAACACAGGTTTTAATGTTATCAGAAACCCCCCAAGCTAATTAACACTTAAAGGAATTTCAAAGCAGTTTAACAACTAGTGCAGAGCTTCAGAGACACACACAAGACAGTTTCAACAGAGCTAGATCTGAGGAATCAGTCCAAATTATAAAACCACAATAAAATGCAGAAAATATACTTAAATCAGCTTATGTCCAGTTGATGTATGCAGACAAATCTTAGTAGCAAGCAACTCGATTTAAAATGATTACAAGAAATGTACCCAACACAGGTTTTAATGTTATCAGAAACCCCCAAGCTAATTAACACTTAAAGGAATTTCAAAGCAGTTTAACAACTAGTGCAGAGCTTCAGAGACACACACAAGACAGTTTCAACAGAGCTAGATCTGAGGAATCAGTCCAAATTATAAAACCACAACAAAATGCAGAAAATATACTTAAATCAGCTTATGTCCAGTTGATGTATGCAGACAAATCTCAGTAGCAAGCAACTCGATTTAAAATGATTACAAGAAATGTAATCAACACAGGTTTTAATGTTATCAGAAACCCCCAACCTAATTAACACTTAAAGGAATTTTAAAGCAGTTTAACAACTAATGCAGAGCTTCAGAGACACAAACAAGACAGTTTCAACAGAGCTAGATCTGAGGAATCAGTCCAAATTATAAAACCACAATAAAATGCAGAAAATATACTTAAACCAGCTTATGTCCAGTTGATGTATGCAGATAAATCTCAGTAGCAAGCAACTCAATTTAAAATGATTACAAGAAATGTAACCAACACAGGTTTTAATGTTATCAGAAACCCCCAAGCTAATTAACACTTAAAGGAATTTCAAAGCAGTTTAACAACTAGTGCAGAGCTTCAGGGACACACACAAGACAGTTTCAACAGAGCTAGATCTGAGGAATCAGTCCAAATTATAAAACCACAATAAAATGCAGAAAATATACTTAAATCAGCTTATGTCCAGTTGATGTATGCAGACAAATCTCAGTAGCAAGCAACTCGATTTAAAATGATTACAAGAAATGTAACCAACACAGGTTTTAATGTTATCAGAAACCCCCCAAGCTAATTAACACTTAAAGGAATTTCAAAGCAGTTTAACAACTAGTGCAGAGCTTCAGAGACACACACAAGACAGTTTCATCAGAGCTAGATCTGAGGAATCAGTCCAGATTATAAAACCACAATAAAATGCAGAAAAAATACTTAAATCAGCTTATGTCCAGTTGATGTATGCAGACAAATCTTAGTAGCAAGCAACTCGATTTAAAATGATTACAAGAAATGTAACCAACACAGGTTTTAATGTTATCAGAAACCCTCCAAGCTAATTAACACTTAAAGGAATTTCAAAGCAGTATAACAACTAGTGCAGAGCTTCAGAGACACGCACAAGACAGTTTCAACAGAGCTAGATCTGAGGAATCAGTCCAAATTAAAAAACCACAATAAAATGCACAAAATATACTTAAATCAGCTTATGTCCAGTTGATGTATGCAGACAAATCTCAGTAGCAAGCATCTCGATTTAAAATGATTACAAGGAATGTAACCAACACAGCTTTTAATGTTATCAGAAACCCCCCCAGCTAATTAAGACTTAAAGGAATTTTAAAGCAGTTTAACAACTAGTGCAGAGCTTCAGAGACACACACAACACAGTTTCAACAGAGCTAGATCTGAGGAATCAGTCCAAATTATAAAACCACAATAAAATGCAGAAAATATACTTAAATCAGCTTATGTCCAGTTGATGTATGCAGACAAATCTCAGTAGCAAGCAACTCGATTTAAAATGATTACAAGGAATGTAACCAACACAGGTTTTAATGTTATCAGAAACCCCCCAAGCTAATTAACACTTAAAGGAATTTCAAAGCAGTTTAACAACTAGAGCAGAGCTTCAGAGACACACACAAGACAGTTTAAACAGAGCTAGATCTGAGGAATCAGTCCAAATTATAAAACCATGATAAAATGCAGAAAATATACTTAAATCAGCTTATGTCCAGTTGATGTATGCAGACAAATCTCAATAGCAAGCAACTCGATTTAAAATGATTACAAGAAATGTAACCAACACAGGTTTTAATGTTATCAGAAACCCCCCAAGCTAATATACACTTAAAGGAATTTCAAAGCAGATTAACAACTAGTGCAGAGCTTCAGAGACAGTCACAATACAGTTTCAACAGAGCTAGATCTGAGGAATCAGTCCAAATTATAAAACCACAATAAAATGCAGAAAATATACTTAAATCAGCTTATGTCCAGTTGATGTATGCAGACAAATCTCAATAGCAAGCAACTCAATTTAAAATGATTACAAGAAATGTAATCAACACAGGTTTTAATGTTATCAGAAACCCCCCAAGCTAATTAACACTTAAAGGAATTTCAAAGCAGTTTAGCAACTAGTGCAGAGCTTCAGGGACACACACAAGACCGTTTCAACAGAGCTAGATCTGAGGAATCAGTCCAAATTATAAAACCACAATAAAATGCAGAAAATATGCTTAAATCAGCTTATGTCCAGTTGATGTATGCAGACAAATCTCAGTAGCAAGCAACTCGATTTAAAATGATTACAAGAAATGTAACCAACACAGGTTTTAATGTTATCAGAAACCCCCCAAGCTAATTAACACTTAAAGGAATTTCAAAGCAGTTTAACAACTAGTGCAGAGCTTCAGAGACACACACAAGACAGTTTCAACAGAGCTAGATCTGAGGAATCAGTCCAAATTATAAAACCACAATAAAATGCAGAAAATATACTTAAATCCGCTTATGTCCAGTTGATGTATGCAGACAAATCTCAGTAGCAAGCAACTCGATTTAAAATGATTACAAGAAATTTAACCAACACGGGTTTTAATGTTATCAGAAACCCCCCAAGCTAATTAACACTTAAAGGAATTTCAAAGCAGTTTAACAACTAGTGCAGAGCTTCAGAGACACACACAAGACAGTTTCAACAGAGCTAGATCTGAGGAATCAGTCCAAATTATAAAACCACAATAAAATGCAGAAAATATACGTAAATCAGCTTATGTCCAGTTGATGTATGTAGACAAATCTCAGTAGCAAGCAACTCGATTTAAAATGATTACAAGAAATGTAACCAACACAGGTTTTAATGTTATCAGAAACCCCCCAAGCTAATTAACACTTAAAGGAATTTTAAAGCAGTTTAACAACTAGTGCAGAGCTTCAGAGACACACACAAGACAGTTTCAATAGAGCTAGATCTGAGGAATCAGTCCAAATTATAAAACCACAATAAAATGCAGAAAATATGCTTAAATCAGCTTATGTCCAGTTGATGTATGCAGACAAATCTCAGTAGCAAGCAACTCGATTTAAAATGATTACAAGAAATGTAACCAACACAGGTTTTAATGTTATCAGAAACCCCCCAAGCTAATTAACACTTAAAGGAATTTCAAAGCAGTTTAACAACTAGTGCAGAGCTTCAGAGACACACACAAAACAGTTTCAA
Organism: Protopterus annectens; assembly: GCF_019279795.1. Lineage (NCBI taxonomy): Eukaryota > Metazoa > Chordata > Ceratodontiformes > Protopteridae > Protopterus > Protopterus annectens. The sequence goes on from NC_056744.1 coordinate 1,717,134,069, forward strand.
CAGAGCTAGATCTGAGGAATCAGTCCAAATTATAAAACCACAATAAAATGCAGAAAATATACTTAAATCAGCTTATGTCCAGTTGATGTATGCAGACAAATCTCAGTAGCAAGCAACTCGATTGATCATGTCTCAGTATGTCACATGACACCATATAGCTACAAATCTTTGTAAGAGTCTCAATATGTCACACAACTTCATATATCTTCAAATCTTTGTAAGAGTCTCACTATGTCACATGACACCATATAGCAACAAATCTTTGTAAGAGTCTCAGTATGTCACACAACTTCATATATCTACAAATCTTTGTAAGAGTCTCACTATGTCACATGACACCATATATCTACAAATCTTTGTAAGAGTCTCAGTATGTCACATGACATCGTATATCTGCAAATCTTTGTAAGAGCCTCACTATGTCTCATGATACCATATATCTACAATTATTTGTCAGAGTCTCAATATGTCACAACACCAAATATCTACAAATCTTTGTAAGAGTCTCAGTATGTCACATGACACCATATATCTACAAATCTTTGTAAGAGTCTCAGTTAGTATGTCACATGACACCATATATCTACAAATCTTTGTAAGAGTCTCAGTATGTCACATGACACCATATATCTACAAATCTTTGTAGGAGTCTCAGCATGTCACTACACCATATATCTAGAAATCATTTAAAGAGTTTCAGTATGTCACATGACACCATATATCTGCAAATCTTTGTAAGAGTCTCAGTTAGTATGCCACATTACACCATATAGCTACAAATCTTTGAAACTGTCTCAGTTAGTACGTCACATGACACCATATATCTACAAATCTTTGCAAGAGTCTCAGTTAGTATGTCACATGAGTCTCAGTATGTCACATGACACCACATATCTACAAATCTTTGTAAGAGTCTCAGTTAAAATTTCACATGACACCATATATCGACAAACATTTGTAAGAGTCTCAGTATGTCACATGACACCACATATCTACAATTCTCCGTAAGAGTCTCAGTATGTCACATGACACCATTTAGCTACAAATCTCTATAAGAGTCTCAGTATATCACATGACACCATATATCAACAAATCTTAGTAAGAGTCTCAGTATGTCACCTGACACCATATATGTACAAATCTTCAGTTATTATGTCACATGACACCATATATCTACAAATCTTTGTAAGAGTCTCAGTATGTCACATGACATCATATATCTACAAATCTTTCTCTCAATGTGTCACATGACACCATATACCTACAAATCTTTGTAAGAGTCTCAGTTTGTATGCCACATGACACGACATATCTACAAATCTTTGCAAGAGTCTCAGTATGTCACATGACACCATATATCTACAAATCTTTATGAGTGTCTCAGTATGTCACATGACACCATATATCTACAAACCATGGTAAGAGTCTCAGTTAGTATTTCACATGACACCATATATCTACAAATCTTTGTAAGTGTCTCAGTATGTCACATGACACCATATAGCTACAAATCTTTGTAAGAGTCTCAGTATGTCACACAACTTCATATATCTACAAATCTTTGTAAGAGTCTCACTATGTCATGACACCATATATCTACAAATCTTTGTAAGAGTCTCAGTATGTTACATTACACCATATATCTACAAATCTTTGTGAGTCTCAGTATGTCACATGACACCATATATCTACAAATCTTTGTAAGAGTCTCAATATGTCACAACACCAAATATCTACAAATCTTTGTAAGAGTCTCAGTATGTCACATGACACCATATATCTACAAATCTTTGTAAGAGTCTCAGTTAGTATGTCACATGACACCATATATCTACAAATCTTTGTAAGAGTCTCAGTATGTCACATGACACCATATATCTACAAATCTTTGTAGGAGTCTCAGTATGTCACTACACCATATATCTAGAAATCTTTTTAACAGTCTCAGTATGTCACATGACACCATATATCTACAAATCTTTGTAAGAGTCTCAGTTAGTATGTCACATTACGCCATATATCTACAAATCTTTGAAACAGTCTCAGTTAGTATGTCACATTACACCATATATCTATAAAACTTTGAAACAGTCTCAGTTAGTATGTCACATGACACCATATATCTACAAATCTTTGTAAGAGTCTCAGTTAAAATTTCACATGACACCATATATCTACAAACATTTGTAAGAGTCTCAGTATGTCACATGATACCACATATCTACAATTCTCCATAACAGTCTCAGTATGTCACATGACATCATATATCTACAAATCTTTGTAAGCGTCTCAGTATGTCACATGACACCATATATCTACAAATCTTGGTAAGAGTTTCAGTTAGTATGTCACATAACACAATATCTACAAGTCTTTGTATGAGTCTCAGTTAGTATGTCACAAGACACCATACATCTACAAATCTTTGTAATTGTCTCAGTATGTCAATGACACCATATATCTACAAATTTTTGTAAGAGTCTCAGTATGCCACGTGACAGAATATATTTACAAATCTTTGTAAGAATCTCAGTATGTCACATGACACCACATATCTACAAATCTTTCTAAGAGTCTCAGTATGTAACATGACACCATATATCTACAAATCTTTGTAAGAGTTTCAGTATGTCACATGACACCGGATATGTACAAATCTTTGAAAGAGTTTCAGTTAGCATGTCACATGACACCGTATATCTTCAAATCTTTGTAAGAGTCTCACTATGTCACAGGATACCATATATCTATAAATCTTTGTAAGAGTCTCAGTTAAAATTTCACGACACCATATATCTACAAACATTTGTAAGAGTCTCAGTATGTCACATGATACCACATATCTACAATTCTCCGTAACAGTCTCAGTATGTCACATGACACCATATATTTACAAATCTTTTTAAGAGTCTTAGTATGTCAGAAGACACCATATATCTACAAATCTTAGGTTCATAGGTTCATACTAGGCTATCTGCCCTAGGGCATTCATCAGCCCAGCCAGAGTGTGTTTGGCTTTCGCCACCCATTTTAAATTAATTTTGCTATGCCCTTTCCCGAAGTTAGTATACTGTGCCTCTGTCTAACAGTGACACAGAAGTGATACCCGGAGTAAACCTACAATCTCCCATCCACTCAACAAGATTCCTCTTGAAGAGAGTCAATGAGGGACTCTGCCTAACCTGGACTGGGATTTTATTCCAGAGTGAAAGGAGCCTCTGGGTTATGAATCTGTCCCTCCAGCATGTCCTATTTATTTCAGTTCTGAGGTTCATGCCTCTCAAGCGCGTAGCTCGATGGGATTTGGATTTTCTGAGGTGCAGCATGTCCATTAATTCCGGGTTGGACAAGGCTTTATACATCAGGCACAGATCGCCTCTGAGCAAGCGGTATACCACTGAGTAGAGCTGGAGTTTCTTTAACCGGGCAGCATATGGTATCTGTTTGAGCCCTTTGATCCTCTTGGTGAGGTACTTTTGGGGTCTTTCCAGTTGCTGCAGATGTCTGGTAAGGTACATCCCAAAGGGTGCATTGTACTCAATTATGGGCCTGATGAGGGATGAGTAAAGAGGCACGATGACCTCCCCTGATCTAGATGTGAATCCCTTCATGATTAGGTGGGCTATATAAAACATTTTTCTAACCACTTTGGCCACGTGGTTGTCAAATGAGAGATTGCTATCAACTTGGGTCCCCAGGTCCCTAATTACTTCTTCTGTACTTAATGGATTACCACCTATGTGGTAATTTGTGGGCACTTTGTTTTTGCCAAAGGGGATGACAATACACTTTTTGGCATTTAGCTTGAAGCCATGGCTCTGGCACCAGTTGTCTGTTTCTGTGAGGCCCTTTTGGAGGATGCTTCTGTCGGCTGGAGAGTTGATTATGGTGCCCAGTTTGCAGTCATCTGCGAACTTGGTCAGCCACAGTCCTTCCATTTTGGCCTGTACCTCCGAGAAATATATACCGAACAAGAGAGGTCCCAGGACTGAGCCTTGTGGGACGCAACTTGTAACTGGTTTGGAGTCTGACATAGCTCCAGCAATTCTAACCATGTGGGTTCTGTCCTTGAGCCAGTTTGCAACCAATCTAGTGACATAGGGGTTTATATTTAAGCTAGTGAGCTTATCTATAATGCCCGAGTGGGGTATTGTATCGAAGGCTTTTGTGAGGTCCAGGTAGGCTGTGTGAACCACCTTCCCCTCGTCAATGGCCTTGGTGACTCTTTCAAAGAAATCGACCAGGTTTAAGAGGCAGGATCTGCCCTTAACAAAGCCGAACTGGGTAGGATCCAGTGTCTGTAGGTCCCCAATATCTTTATTTATGAGGTCCATGATGATCCTTTCCATAGCTTTGCAGACCAAGCTAGTCAGGCTTATGGGGCAATAGTTTCCAGGATCTGTTGAGGCACCACCTTAGAGGAGAGGGACCACTGTTGCAATACGCCACTCTTTGGGTACATATCCTGTAGTAAGGCTGAGATTGAACAGTAGTTTTATGTTTGGGTTTATCTCTTCTTGGAGTTCATGTAGGACGCAGCCCGGGACACCGTCTGGTCCCATTGATGCTGTGTTTTTTGCTTTGGAGAGGGCGGCTCTTACCTGAGCATCTGAGATGTCAGGGGGGCAGCACTCTGCTGGGATAGATATTTGCCCTTTTGGTGGGGAAGGGGGGAGAAGTTTGCGCTGAACCTATCAGCTAGGATGTTGGCAATGTCTGTGGGTTTGATGTATTTTTTGTCATTTTGGACTAATTCTGAGCATATCTGGGAATTCCCACCCAGGTTCCTAAAATAACTAAAGAAAGCCTTGTGATTATCCTTAGTGTCCTGTGCAATTTTTCTCTCGAAGCTGGCCTTAGATGATTTTATGAGTGCCCGTAGTTTTTGCTAATACTGATCAGAGATGCCTTCCCTTTTTGGGATTTTGTTCTATCATGTAGCAGCTTCCTCCTTCTATTGTATAGTTTGTTTACGGCTGGGGTCCACCAGACAGGACGTCTGCCTTTGGAGGATTGGGTCTTGGTTTTATTTGGGATTGCATGATCCATGCATTCCTGAAGGTGTTCATAGAATGCGTTTATAAAGCATTCTTTGGTCTGGGCCGTATTTTCCACAGGCTCAGGGGCTTTGAAGGATTCTACCTCGGTTTTGAGAAGTGTGAAATTTGCTTTAGAGAAGTTTTTTACTGTGGTTTTCTGGGCAGGGGGTGGGGTCGGGATGTGAATATCCAGTGAGATTAGTTTATGGTCTGATCTTACCAGTGAGGGATACACTTCTAGTCTGGAGCATAGAGTCCCCATGTTGGTGATGATCAGGTCCAGTATGTTTTCCCCTCGTGTGAGTGGTAACAAGTTGTTCCATAGCATTTGAGTTTATAAATTCTAGGAACCTTTGGGCTAGGGTGTTGGAGCCAGAGTAATGCTCCCAGTCTATATTTGGGTAGTTGAAGTCGCCCAATATAATGGTGTTTGGAGAGACCTTCATATTTTCCAGTGTTCTCAGGAAGGCCGAGTGGGGTTCCTGGGTTTGGGAGGGTGGTCTGTAGCAGGCTATAAAGTGGAAGGCAGTTTTACCCACTGTTAGTTGCACATGGATAGTCTCTGATGCTTCGTGCTGTGCCACCAACCTGGAGGTGTGGGTATCTTTGACTAATATTGATACTCCCCCTCCTTTTGTGGTTTGGTCCAAGTTTTGGGGCCGAAAAGCATGGTATGAGGTATAACCTGGTAGTGCTGGGGTGCTCTCGGGAGCCTTGAACCAGGTTTCTGTTACTGCACAGATATCAATATTCTCCATGCTAAGGAGAGTTTCGAGTGCGTGCATCTTGAGGTTTAGACTTCTGGCATTGAGTAGCATTACTTTTAGTTTCTTATCCCTTGTGATTCCTATAGAGGTGGGTTTGTCTTTTGAGCCTTGCCTAAAAAAGGCACTATGGGGGAAGCAAGAGCCTTTGCCAATATCCGAAAGCCCAGAGGTGACAGGTGCAAGCTGTCCCTAGCGAAGCATTGTGGCTTGTCGAGCATGTCATCCCAGGCTGACAGGCATTGAATCCCCTTTGAATGACACCAATACTTAAGCCAATTGTTGAAATTGATCATCTTGTCTTCATATTGTGGCATCATTCTTGGTGAGAGTCCCAGTGTGTCACATGTCTCAGTGTGTCACATGTCACCATATATCTACAAATCTTTGTAAGAGTCTCAGTATGTCACATGACACCATATAAATACAAATCTTTGTAAGAGTATCAGTATGTCACATGACACCATATATCTACAAATCTTAAGAGTCTTAGTTAGTATGTCACATGACACCATATATCTACAAATCTTTGTAAGAGTCCCAATATGTCACATGACACCATATATCTACAAATCTTTGTAAGAGTCTCAGTTAGTATGTCACATGACACCATATATCTACAAATCTTTGTAAGAGTCTCAGTATGTCACATGACACCATATATCTACAAATCTTTGTAAGAGTCTCAGTATGTATCATGACACCATATATCTGCAAATGTTTGTAAGAGTCTCAGTATGCCACATGACACCATATATGTACAAATCTTTGTAAAAGTCTCAGTGAGTATGTCACATGACACCATATATCTACAAATCTTTGTAAGAGTCTCAGTACGTCACATAAAACCATATAAATACAAATCTTTGTAAGAGTATCAGCATGTCACATGACACCATATATCTACAAATCTTTGTAAGAGTCTCAGTTAGCATGTCTCATGACACCATATATCTACAAATATTTGTGTCTCAGTATGTCACATGACACCATATAGCTACAAATCTTTGTAAGAGTCTCAGTATGTCACATGACACCATATATCTACAAATCTTTGTAAGAGTCTCAGTATGTCAGATGACACCATATATCTACAAATCTTTGTAAGAGTCTCAGTTAGTATGTCACATGCACCATATATCTACAAATCTTTGTAAGAGTCTCAGTATGTCACATGACACCATATAAATACAAATCATTGTAAGAGTATCAGTATGTCACGTGACACCATATATCTACAAATCTTAAGAGTCTCAGTTAGTATGTCACATGACACCATATATCTACAAATCTTTGTAAGAGTCTCAGTATGTCACATGACACCATATATCTACAATTCTTTGTAAGAGTCTCAGTTAGTATGTCACAACACCATATATCTACAAATCTTTGTAAGAGTCTCAGTATGTCACATGACACCATATATCTACAAATCTTTGTAAGAGTCTCAGTATGTCACATGACACCATATATCTACAAATGTTTGTAAGAGTCTCAGTATGCCACATGACACCATATATCTACAAATCTTTGTAAGAGTCTCAGTATGTCACATGACACCATATATCTACAAATCTTTGTAAGAGCCTCAGTTAGTATGTCACATGACACCATATATCTACAAATCTTTGTAAGAGTCTCAGTTAGTATGTCAGAAGACACCATATATCTACAAATCTTTGTAAGAGTCTCAGTATGTCACATGACACCATATATCTACAAATCTATGTAAGAGGCTCAGTGAGTATGTCACATGACATCATATATCTACAAATCTTTGTAAGAGTCTCAGTGCGTCACATGAAACCATGTAAATACAAATCTTTGTAAGAGTATCAGCATGTCACATGACACCATATATCTACAAATCTTAAGAGTCTCACTTTAGTATGTCACATTACACCATATATCTACAAATCTTTATAAGTCTCAGTATGTCAGAAGACACCATATATCTAGAAATCTTTGTAAGAGGCTCAGTGAGTATGTCACGACACCATATAGCTACAAATCTTTGTAAGAGTCTCAGTATGTCACATGACACCATATATCTACAAGTCTTTGTAAGAGTCTCAGTTAGTATGTCACGACACCATATATCTACAAATCGTTGTAAGAGTCTCAGTATGTCACATGACACCATATATCTACAAATCTTTGTAAGAGTCTCAGTTTGTCACATGACACCATATATCTACAAATCTTTGTAAGAGGTTCGGTTAGTACGTCACATGACATCATATATCTACAAATCTTTGAAGAGTCTCAGTATGTCACATGACACCATATATCTACAAATCTTTGTAAGAGCCTCAGTTAGTATGTCACATGGCACCATAAATCTACAAATCTTTGTAAGAGTCTCAGTTAGTATGTCAGAAGACACCATATATCTACAAATCTTTGTAAGAGTCTCAGTATGTCACATGAGACCATATATCTACAAATCTATGTAAGAGGCTCAGTGAGTATGTGACATGACATCATATATCTACAAATCTTTGTAAGAGTCTCAGTACGTCACATGAAACCATGTAAATACAAATCTTTGTAAGAGTATCAGCATGTCACATGACACCATATATCTAAAAATCTTTGTAAGCATCTCAGTATGTCACATGACACCATATATCTACAATTCTTTGTAAGAGCCTCAGTTAGTATGTCACATTACACTATATATCTGCAAATCTTTATAAAAGTCTCAGTTAGTATGTCAGAAGACACCATATATCTACAAATCTTTGTAAGAGTCTCAGTATGTCACATGACACCATATATCTACAAATCTTTGTAAGAGGCTCAGTGAGTATGTCACATGACACCATATATCTACAAATCTTTGTAAGAGTCTCAGTACATCACATGAAACCATATAAATACAAATCTTTGTAAGAGTATCAGCATGTCACATGACACCATATATCTACAAATCTTTGTAAGAGTCTCAGTATGTAACATGACACCATATATCTACAAATGTTTGTAAAAGTCTCAGTATGTCACATGCCACCATATATCTACAATTCTTTGTAAGAGCCTCAGTTAGTATGTCACATTACACTATATATCTACAAATCTTTATAAAAGTCTCAGTATGTCAGAAGACACCATATATCTACAAATCTTTGTAAGAGTCTTAGTATGTCACATGACACCATATATCTACAAATCTTTGTAAGAGGCTCAGTTAGTATGTCACATGACACCATATATCTACAAATCTTTGTAAGAGTCTCAGTACGTCACATTACACAATATAAATACAAATCTTTGTAAGAGTATCAGCATGTCACATGACACCATATATCTTCAAATCTTTGAGAGTCTCAGTTAGTATGTCACATGACACCATACATCTACAAATCTTTGTGTCTCAGTATGTCACATGACACCATATAGCTACAAATCTTTGTAAGAGTCTCAGTATGTCACATGACACCATATATCTACAAATCTTTGTAAGAGTCTCAGTATGTCAGATGACACCATATATCTACAAATCTTTGTAAGAGTCTCAGTATGTCACATGCACCATATATCTACAAATCTTTGTAAGAGTCTCAGTATGTCACATGACACCATATAAATAGAAATCATTGTAAGAGTATCAGTATGTCACATGATACCATATATCTACAAATCTTAAGAGTCTCAGTTAGTATGTCACATGACACCACATATCTACAAATCTTTGTAAGAGTCTCAGTATGTCACATGACACCATATATCTAAAAGTCTTTGTAAGAGTCTCAGTTAGTATGTCACAACAACATATATCTACAAATCTTTGTAAGAGTCTCAGTATGTCACATGACACCATATATCTACAAATCTTTGTAAGAGTCTCAGTATGTAACATGACACCATATATCTACAAATGTTTGTAAGAGTCTCAGTATGCCACATGACACCATATATCTACAAATCTTCGAAGAGTCTCAGTATGTCACATGCCACCATATATCTACAAATCCTTGTAAGAGCCTCAGTTAGTATGTCACATGACACCATATATCTACAAATCTTTGTAAGAGTCTCAGTTCGTATGCCAGAAGACACCATATATCTACAAATCTTTGTAAGAGTCTCAGTATGTCACATGACATCATATATCTACAAATCTATGTAAGAGGCTCAGTGAGTATGTCACATGACATCATATATCTACAAATCTTTGTAAGCGTCTCAGTACGTCACATGAAACCATGTAAATACAAATCTTTGTAAGAGTATCATCATGTCACATGACACCATATATCTACAAATCTTAAGAGTCTCAGTTAGTATGTCACATTACACCATATAATCTAGAAATCTTTATAAGAGTCTCAGTATGTCAGAAGACACCATATATCTACAAATCTTTGTAAGAGGCTCAGTGAGTATGTCATGACACCATATAGCTACAAATCTTTGTAGGAGTCTCAGTATGTCACATGACACCATATACCTACAAGTCTTTGTAAGAGTCTCAGTTAGTATGTCACATGACACCATATATCTACAACTCTTTGTAAGAGTCTCAGTATGTCACATGACACCATATATCTACAAATCTTTGTAAGAGTCTCAGTATGTCACATGACACCATATATCTACAAATCTTTGTAAGAGTCTCAGTATGTCACATGACACCATATATCTACAAATCTTTGTAAGAGTCTCAGTATGTAACACAACACCATATATCTACTAATCTTTGTAAGAGTCTCAGTATGTCACATGACACCATATATGCACAAATCTTTGTAAGAGTCTCAGTATGTCACATGACACCATATATCTACAAATCTTTGTAAAAGTCTCAGTATGTCACATGCCACCATATATCTACAAATCTTTTAAGAGCCTCAGTTAGTATGTCACATGACACCATATATCTACAAATCTTCGTAAGAGTCTCAGTATGTCACATGACACATTATATCTACAAATCTTTGTAAGAGGTTCAGTTAGTATGTCACATGACACCATATATCTACAAATCATTGAAGAGTCTCAGTGCGTCACATGACACCATATAAATACAAATCTTTGTAAGAGTATCAGCATGTCACATGACACCATATATCTACAAATCTTTGTAAGAGTCTGAGTTAGCATGTCACATGACACCATATATCTACAAATCTTTGTAAGCGTCTCAGTATGTCACATGACACCATATAGCTAAAATCTTTGTAAGAGTCTCAGTATGACATATGACACCCTATATCTACAAATCTTTGTAAGAGTCTCAGTATGTCAGATGACACCATATATCTACAAATCTTTGTAAGAGTCTCAGTTAGTATGTCACATGGAACCATATATCTACAAATCTTTGTAAGAGTCTCAGTATGTCACATGACATCATATTTCTACAAATCTTTGTAAGAGTCTGTTAGTATGTCACATGACACCATACATCTACAAATATTTGTAAGAGTCTCAGTTAGTATGTCACATGAAAGCATATATCTACAAATCTTTGTAAGAGTCACAGTTAGTATGTCACATGACAGCATGTATCTGAAAATCTTTGTAAGATTCTCAGTATGTCACATGACACCGTATATCTACAAATCTTTGTAAGAGTCTCAGTATGATAAATGACACCATATATCTACAAATCTTTGTAAGCATCTCAGTATGTCACATTACACTATATATCTACAAATCTTTGTAAGAGACTCAGTATGTCACATGACACCATATATCTACAAATCTTGGTAAGAGTCTCAGTTAGTATGTCACATGATACCATATATCTACAAATCTTTGTAAGAGTCTCAGTTAGTATGTCACAAGACACCATATATCTACAATTCTTTGTAAAAGTCTCAGTATGTCACATGACACCATATATCTACAAATCTTTGTAAGAGTCTCAGTATGTCACATGATACCATATATCTACAAATCTTTGTAAGAGTCTCAGTATGTCACATGACACCATATATCTACAAATCTTTGTAAGAGTTTCAGTATGTAACACAACACCATATATCTACTAATCTTTGTAAGAGTCTCAGTGTCACATGACACCATATATGCACAAATATTTGTAAGAGTCTCAGTATGTCACATGACACCATATATCTACAAATCTTTGTAAAAGTCTCAGTATGTCACATGCCACCATATATCTACAAATCTTTTAAGAGCCTCAGTTAGTAAGTCACATGACACCATATATCTAGAAATCTTTGTAAGAGTCTCAGTATGTCACATGACACATTATATCTACAAATCTTTGTAAGAGGTTCAGTTAGTATGTCACATGACACCATATATCTACAAATCATTGAAGAGTCTCCGTGCGTCACATGACACCATATAAATACAAATCTTTGTAAGAGTATCAGCATGTCACATGACACCATATATCTACAAATCTTTGTAAGAGTCTGAGTTAGCATGTCACATGACACCATGTATCTACAAATCTTTGTAAAGTCTTTGTAAGACTATATGTCAAATTTTAAAAAACTCAAATTTGTAATTCATTTATGTCAACACCTTTCACATCTTTAAACTCAGTATGTCAATGCACCCTATTAAATTTTGATTCGG
>NC_056744.1:1717146929-1717187336 GCF_019279795.1 Protopterus annectens
TAAAAATCACAAAACAGAAACCCCCCAAGCTAATTAACACTTAAAGGAATTTCAAATCAGTTTAACAACTAGTGCAGAGCTTCAGAGACACACACAAGACAATTTCAACAGAGCTAGATCTGAGGAATCAGTCCAAATTATAAAACCACAATAAAATGCAGAAAATATACTTAAATCAGCTTATGTCCAGTTGATGTATGCAGACAAATCTCAGTAGCAAGCAACTCGATTTAAAATGATTACAAGAAATGTAACCAACACATGTTTTAATGTTATCAGAAACCCCCCAAGCTAACTAACACTTAAAGGAATTTCAAAGCAGTTTAACAAGTAGTGCAGAGCTTCAGAGACACACACAAGACAGTTTCAACAGAGCTAGATCTGAGGAATCAGTCCAAATTATAAAACCACAATAAAATGCAGAAAATATACTTAAATCAGCTTATGTCCAGTTGATGTATGCAGACAAATCTCAGTAGCAAGCAACTTGATTTAAAATGATTACAAGAAATGTAACCAACACATGTTTTAATGTTATCAGAAACCCCCCAAGCTAATTAACACTTAAAGGAATTTCAAAGCAGTTTAACAACTAGTGCAGAGCTTCAGAGACACACACAAGACAGTTTCAACATAGCTAGATCTGAGGAATCAGTCCAAATTATAAAACCACAATAAAATGCAGAAAATGTACTTAAATCAGCTTATGTCCAGTTGATGTATGCAGACAAATCTCAGTAGCAAGCAACTCGATTTAAAATGATTACAAGAAATGTAACCAACACAGGTTTTAATGTTATCAGAAACCCCCCAAGCTAATTAACACTTAAAGGAATTTCAAAGCAGTTTAACAACTAGTGCAGAGCTTCAGAGACACACACAAGACAGTTTCAACAGAGCTAGATCTGAGGAATCAGTCCAAATTATAAAACCACAATAAAATGCAGAAAATATACTTAAATCAGCTTATGTCCAGTTGATGTATGCAGACAAATCTCAGTAGCAAGCAACTCGATTTAAAATGATTACAAGAAATGTAACCAACACATGTTTTAATGTTATCAGAAACCCCCCAAGCTAATTAACACTTAAAGGAATTTCAAAGCAGTTTAACAACTAGTGCAGAGCTTCAGAGACACACACAAGACAGTTTCAACAGAGCTAGATCTGAGGAATCAGTCCAAATTATAAAACCACAATAAAATGCAGAAAATGTACTTAAATCAGCTTATGTCCAGTTGATGTATGCAGACAAATCTCAGTAGCAAGCAACTTGATTTAAAATGATTACAAGAAATGTAACCAACACAGGTTTTAATGTTATCAGAAACCCCCCAAGCTAATTAACACTTAAAGGAATTTCAAAGCAGTTTAACAACTAGTGCAGAGCTTCAGAGACACACACAAGACAGTTTCAACAGAGCTAGATCTGAGGAATCAGTCCAAATTATAAAACCACAATAAAATGCAGAAAATATACTTAAATCAGCTTATGTCCAGTTGATGTATGCAGACAAATCTCAGTAGCAAGCAACTCGATTTAAAATGATTACAAGAAATGTAACCAACACATGTTTTAATGTTATCAGAAACCCCCCAAGCTAATTAACACTTAAAGGAATTTCAAAGCAGTTTAACAACTAGTGCAGAGCTTCAGAGACACACACAAGACAGTTTCAACAGAGCTAGATCTGAGGAATCAGTCCAAATTATAAAACCACAATAAAATGCAGAAAATATACTTAAATCAGCTTATGTCCAGTTGATGTATGCAGACAAATCTCAGTAGCAAGCAACTTGATTTAAAATGATTACAAGAAATGTAACCAACACATGTTTTAATGTTATCAGAAACCCCCCAAGCTAATTAACACTTAAAGGAATTTCAAAGCAGTTTAACAACTAGTGCAGAGCTTCAGAGACACACACAAGACAGTTTCAACAGAGCTAGATCTGAGGAATCAGTCCAAATTATAAAACCACAATAAAATGCAGAAAATATACTTAAATCAGCTTATGTCCAGTTGATGTATGCAGACAAATCTCAGTAGCAAGCAACTCGATTTAAAATGATTACAAGAAATGTAACCAACACAGGTTTTAATGTTATCAGAAACCCCCAAGCTAATTAACACTTAAAGGAATTTCAAAGCAGTTTAACAACTAGTGCAGAGCTTCAGAGACACACACAAGACAGTTTCAACAGAGCTAGATCTGAGGAATCAGTCCAAATTATAAAACCACAATAAAATGCAGAAAATATACTTAAATCAGCTTATGTCCAGTTGATGTATGCAGACAAATCTCAGTAGCAAGCAACTTGATTTAAAATGATTACAAGAAATGTAACCAACACAGGTTTTAATGTTATCAGAAACCCCCCAAGCTAATTAACACTTAAAGGAATTTCAAATCAGTTTAACAACTAGTGCAGAGCTTCAGAGACACACACAAGACAATCTCAACAGAGCTAGATCTGAGGAATCAGTCCAAATTATAAAACCACAATAAAATGCAGAAAATATACTTAAATCAGCTTATGTCCAGTTGATGTATGCAGACAAATCTCAGTAGCAAGCAACTCGATTTAAAATGATTACAAGAAATGTAACCAACACAGGTTTTAATGTTATCAGAAACCCCCCAAGCTAATTAACACTTAAAGGAATTTTAAAGCAGTTTAACAACTAGTGCAGAGCTTCAGAGACACACACAAGACAGTTTCAACAGAGCTAGATCTGAGGAATCAGTCCAAATTATAAAACCACAATAAAATGCAGAAAATATACCTAAATCAGCTTATGTCCAGTTGATGTATGCAGACAAATCTCAGTAGCAAGCAACTCGATTTAAAATGATTACAAGAAATGTAACCAACACAGGTTTTAATGTTATCAGAAACCCCCCAAGCTAATTAACACTTAAAGGAATTTCAAAGCAGTTTAAGAACTAGTGAGAGCTTCAGAGACACACACAAGACAGTTTCAACAGAGCTAGATCTGAGGAATCAGTCCAAATTATAAAACCACAATAAAATGCAGAAAATATACTTAAATCAGCTTATGTCCAGTTGATGTATGCAGACAAATCTCAGTAGCAAGCAACTCGATTTAAAATGATTACAAGAAATGTAACCAACACAGGTTTTAATGTTATCAGAAACCCCCCAAGCTAATTAGCACTTAAAGGAATTTCAAAGCAGTTTAACAAGTAGTGCAGAGCTTCAGAGACACACACAAGACAATTGCAACAGAGCTAGATCTGAGGAATCAGTCCAAATTATAAAACCACAATAAAATGCAGAAAATATACTTAAATCAGCTTATGTCCAGTTGATGTATGCAGACAAATCTCAGTAGCAAGCAACTCGATTTAAAATGATTACAAGAAATGTAACCAACACAGGTTTTAATGTTATCAGAAACCCCCCAAGCTAATTAACACTTAAAGGAATTTCAAAGCAGTTTAACAACTAGTGCAGAGCTTCAGGGACACACACAAGACAGTTTCAACAGAGCTAGATCTGAGGAATCAGTCCAAATTATAAAACCACAATAAAATGCAGAAAATATACTTAAATCAGCTTATGCCCAGTTGATGCATGCAGACAAATCTCAGTAGCAAGCAACTCGATTTAAAATGATTACAAGAAATGTAACCAACACAGGTTTTAATGTTATTAGAAACCCCCCAAGCTAATTAACACTTAAAGGAATTTCAAAGCAGTTTAACAACTAGTGCAGAGCTTCAGAGACACACACAAGACAGTTTCAACAGAGCTAGATCTGAGGAATCAGTCCAAATTATAAAACCACAATAAAATGCAGAAAATATACTTAAATCAGCTTATGTCCAGTTGATGTATGCAGACAAATCTCAGTAGCAAGCAACTCGATTTAAAATGATTACAAGAAATGTAACCAACACAGGTTTTAATGTTATCAGAAACCCCCCAAGCTAATTAACACTTAAAGGAATTTCAAAGCAGTTTAACAACTAGTGCAGAGCTTCAGAGACACACACAAGACAGTTTCAACAGAGCTAGATCTGAGGAATCAGTCCAAATTATAAAACCACAATAAAATTCAGAAAATATACTTAAATCAGCTTATGTCCAGTTGATGTATGCAGACAAATCTCAGTAGCAAGCAACTCGATTTAAAATGATTTTTATGTTGGATATATATTATGTATAATGTGCATGTGTGTGAGTGTGTTTGTGTGTGCATGCACTGATCCCCTTTAGAAACCTGAAATATAAAAGACCAAGATGAAAAACCTGACATCTAGAAAGACCGACCACCCAGAACACCGACAAAAACACTAACGGTAAGTAACTAATCACCAAACCCGAAGCACAAAAACCCCCACTCCCCCTAACTATATATTCCAACTCCACGCAGAGGTAAGGGGCAAAAGTCAGCATGCTGGCCAAGTGGTTACTTACCATTAGCAACTTCTTGGTGATCCCGACAGTTGGTCTTCCTGGATGTCAGGATTGTCCTCTATGTCTTTTGGGTTTCGGGTTAGTGGGATTTCAGCTTTCTAAATGGGAACTACTTGTACACATACATATAAATAAAAATATATATATTTATATATATATATATATATATATATATATATATATATATATATATATATATATATTTATATATATATATATATATATATATATATATATATATATATATATTATGTGGATCATAAATAATATATTTATAGGTGTGTGTTAATATAGATGCCTTTGAGTTGTTTGAACATGCATTTCATGGTAATGATGATTCAGTGAGTAAAACATTGTGTACATTCAATCTGAATACTTACTGATCAATTTAATGATTGACTATAGTTGTCTAGAAGTATTGCAGAGGTAGTGATGTTACATACCATAACAACAGACCAGTGTGCATAATTCCTGCAATTGAAATGAGTTTTCCATTCCTTTTTGTACTAATCTAATCTCTCTCTAGTGTGGAGTGTTTCACTTTACTTCTGTTGTGGTGCACCATTGTAATTGCTGTGTCTTGATAATGTGTGGAGGTGTTGGCAGGTCAGAGTTGGCTTGGAGAGCTGCAAGGGAGGTCTCCCCTGCTTTATCTCAGCTTGTTATGCAGGTGTCATATGTTGTGCCTTCCTGTTAAGACAGCACTCTTTTATTCGATATATGTATATTATAAATCTTTGTTGTGTGTGTATATGGGTGCAGTATGTTAGTCAAACATTCAAACAATCAGCCATGACGTGAAGCTGCACTTTCGAGACTTTACCTACCCCTGTATAGACTGGAAAACTTACACTGCCCCATACTGGCAAGCACAACAGTTTCTGAACTTTATTAACACAAATAACCTTGACCAGATAATGTGCACACCTACCAGATGTTCACACTTCATGGACCTGGTACTCTGCAGTATGGGAGAGCCCTGCACCCCGCTCCAAGTTTTATATCATCACTGGTGCAGTTGGTCCACAAAGCTGTCTCTTTCTTCGAAAAACAAAATCACCTCTGTAACCCTAGCAAGCCTTGTAACAATTAAAAAAACTATTCCAAAGCAAACTACACCCTATTATGTAGTAGTTTATAAAAATTCAATGACTCCCATCCCCCGGTTCACAACATCCTAAGTGGAATTGTTCACAGAAACCCTATACAACGCATGTAATGGCTGCATCAAGGCTGCTGTACCTACTAGAAGTAAACCCAAAACAAACTATAAAAACAACCCTCCTAACCTTAAGGTGTATAACAAAAGGAAACAAGTCATGGATAACATCAGGAAGAGCAACTCCCATAATGATAAGAACTCTCTAATTAAACTAAACAGAAATTTAGGAGGACTAATCCAACAAGGCCATTTATGAGGTCAGGCTAATCTCACAGGCTAAAGACAACCACAAGGCTTTCTACAACTAGGTCTGAAACTTCAAAGGCAGCACAACATCAATGTGCCAAAGTGGTGGTTAGTGGTGGCACCTTCACTTGAAGAGCGTGACATAGTGAAATTGCTGGCTGACAAATTCACCTCAAGCTTTACCTCTCACTGCCCCCCACCTTCCTCCATGAAATACTTACTAGCATACCCCCCCCAACTTTTACCAGGGAGCAGATCCGAGGAGCACTCACTAAAAGCATAAACACAGCCTCAACGGCCCCAACAATATCCCATAATACCTCCTTAATAGCGGGAAACTTGACCTGTCTGGACCACTTGAGTCACTTTTAAAGTATAACCTCGAAACAGGTTTTGTACCATGAGAATCAAGGACTGCAACAGTTATCCTACTTCACAAGGTTGGTCCATCAACCAACTTCAAAAACTACAGAACTGTTAGTCTGACTAGTCTAATATGCAAAGCCATGAAATTAATTGTCATGGAAATGATCAACAAAGACATAAGCATCCTTTGGACACTGGACCCAACCCAGTCTGGCTTTGTTAAGGGAAAATCATGCTGACTAAACCTATTGGACTTCTTTGAGAAAGTCACCAATACATCGGATGAGGGATAAATGGTGAATACCATCTACCTGGACTTGGATAAAGCTTTAGATTCCATACCCACTCCAGTACAGTTGACAAACTCAACAATCTGGCCGTAACCCCTTACATAACTCACTGGATTGCCAGCTGGCTCACCACAAGGCCCATGAAGGCAGGGCCCATGAAGTCAGGATTGGTAATATCACCTCCACTAAGAGACCCGTCACCAGTGGGGTACCTCAGGATTATTATTTGGCATCTACTTCTCAGAGGTGAAGGTTAATGTCAAGGGCCTTTGGCCTTCCTAAATTTGCAGGTGATTGCAAACTGGGAAACATAATAGATCCCCCCATGAAACAAACATGTTGCAACAGTTTCTAACACAAACAAATGACTTGTGCCAGTCACAGACTAAAACTCAATGCCAAGAAATACATTATAATGCCTTTTGGAAAAAATGCCACCCAGGCTAATTACTCCATCTGTAAGACGCCCCTAAGAGCTGACCCAGTAGTTGGGGAACATATGCAGATGGTAATCTGGCCTTTGACCAACATGGGGCCAAGGTAGTAAGAAATTAATTCTGTGTCACCCAACTTATAAATAAGAGCATGGTATCCACGTCCAAGGAAGTCCTAGTACCATCATTGAGTATAATGCCCCTTTGGCATGTACCTGACCAGACATGCAAAAGGTTCCTTACCAAGAGAATCCAGGGTATAAACACATTATCTTATATGGATCACCATAAAGCCCTATCTCTATAGTCTTTCCTTAAGTTTACTGAGAGGAAGTCTGTACCTGGTATATAAGATATCTTCTGATCCAACTTTGATGGACCTTTTGCAGAACCACAAAATGAACAGCATCAGAACCACTAGGTCCAAGAATTAAAATTTTGCTTGTGACATAATTAAGACATGTTGATGAGATGGATATTTGTCTCTGTGGTTTCCCACGCACTGGAACAGGCTCTCCATCTATGTGAACCAAGTCCATCCCTAACTATTTAAGCATAACCTTGACCTATGGATGGGACATCGGAGATTCACCCCAGGTTTGGGCACTATGTTGCTGATAGACTTTGAAACATCCTAACTAACATACCCCCCTCCTAATAAATGCCCATGGTACACAGGGACACAATTAAGTTGGATTGCATGGCTAGGTTTGTAAAGACCCTGGTGGTCATTAGCCTTGTATACAAATATGAAATATGATCAAGTATTTGAAAGTATTTTTTAAACGAGTGCATGACCGAGTACATTTGCATAATGATCTGACTTCCCTCTTCACCCTAATAACCATACAATGTTCATACATTCTAGTTTTAACTGCCTTTTCATTTTCCCCACATAAAATGCCACACGTCATGTAGACTGCCTCCTAAATCACAAAATCAGAACTGCAACTGAGGCAATTGTAAACAGTTCCAACGTAATTAACAAAAGGACGTGGGGTTCTTTAAAAAAATATGTAGAAAAATAAGGAAGAACCAAACCATGGAATACATAAAAGTACTTCCAACTTTAATGGTGAGCACTTTTACAGTTCAACAGACTGCATCATCAGACAATCAACAGAGACATCCCCCCCAACTTTTAAAAAACAGTCAAGCAATTGCATAGCAGAATTCAACTGACATAGTTAATTGACTAATGAATTAATCCATCCCATATAGGCAAAATTCTCATTTAAAACCCATTATACAAAATCTAAAATTACTAAAACGCAGATTTTCTAGAGTTTCTGTGATTTAAAAAGCTTGTTTCAGCTACATATTGTACTTATTTTACTGCCTGCACTTTAACAAAGTCGTTTTTGTGTTTAAATTACCTGTTTAACTGTTGTAGGCTACACACTCAAGTGTGATAGCCATTTCTGTGCATTTAAAGTGTTTTTTTTTGTTGTTGTATCTGCCTTATTTTCTGAAAAAAACAAAACAAAAAAATAATTGTTTTCCCACCTTTCTAAGCTAGTATAGTCCAGTTTTCAGGTTAGTGCTAAATTCAGGGCTGTGTTACAAGTTTCTGTGTTTTCCCATACCTTACTTGGATAGAATGAAGGTTCTTTGTTCACTGTGAGAGTGGGAGCTTTGAGCAGCCTATCTGTCCCTGGAGGAGTGGTTTCAGCCCAGAAATTAGTAGTTTATTGGCCATTTTGGACTAGTTTCTATCTCTTGCATTTCCCTGCTATAAAACCCGCATTTGTGCGGTTTTGCGTGCCGGGTAGTGCCGGTTAGCTTGGGTATAAGTATGCCTGGCTCCACAAAGTCTACTCTTCAATTTTTCCCTTGGAACTAGACAAACATTCAACTTAAGCACTCAAACCATTCACTTTTCATCCCAGCACTTGCTCAAAACTCATAGCAAGCACTAATAAACCTTAGCACTAGACCCCCCTATACTGTAGAGAAGGACAAGGCTCTCTATTCGACCTTACCAGCCAATCAGTAAAACAGTTCACTGTACCTATCCAGGCATGTCCAAAGGGCAGTTTCAGGTGTACTCTTTGGTCCAACTGGTGAATCTGGGCATTTTGAGGCAATGTTACAATTGCCTCGTACACAGACAACCCTCTCCTCCTTCCACCAAACACTAATACATGCGAGAGATACAATTATACAGCCAAACTGGAGGCTAAGCTCTCTCAACCCAGGACTGGACCAGGCAGTCAAGAGGAGAAGGGAATTACTTGCATCACTCCACCAGTCTCATACAGACCTATGAAACCAGCACCGTCAAAAACGCACATAAATACACGAAAACATACTTGGAGGCTCTAAATAAAAATATGCAAAAGCAACAGAGACCTTCAAAGCAGACATCCAAGCAACCTCCACCCCCCCAACACAAACCATGAAACACATACTTCACAAAACCAGTGTGCCACGCAATCACAGCCCTTAAGGCAAATTAACATACCCAACACACTAGTAATAGGTGACTCTATAGTCAGGCACACTGACTTCCCACTCACTAGGCTGAACAAGGACAAGGTTACTGTTAGCTGCCTGTCGGGTGCCAGGATCCGCCACATAACACAAGCACTCAGGTCACTCCAGAACAAGTACAAATATGACTGTGTCATTGTCCATGTTGGTGTGAATGACCGGAGCCGTACCTCCCTGGACTACATGAAAAGAGACATGGAAGAGCTCTCTGATCATGTAGCCCAGGCCGGTATGACCCTGACCCTGAGTAGCATCCTGCCCTCACCAAAAATGATACCACGGTATAGAGAAAAAAATATCAATTTCAACAATTGGCTAAGATTCTGGTGTCATTCGAAGGGGATCCAGTGTTTGTCAGCCTGGGATGACATGCTCGACAAGCCACGTTGCTTCGCTAGAGACGGCTTGCACCTGTCACCCTTAGGCTTTCGAATACTGGCCAAGGCTCTTGCCACTCTTATAGTGCCTTTTTTAGGCAAGGCTCAAAAGACAAACCCACCACCATAAACAGCACAAGTAACAAAAAACTGAGGGTAATGCTACTCAATGCCAGAAGTCTAAACCTCAGAATGCATGCACTCAAGGCACTCCTCAGTATGGAGAAAATTGATATATGTGCAGAAGCAGAAACCTGGTTTAAGGCTCCAGAGAGCACCCCAGCACTACCAGGCTACAACTCATACCATACATTTCGGCCACAAAACCCGGACCGAAATACAAAAGGTGAGAGAGTATCCATATTCATCAAGGATACCCACACCTCCAGGTTAGTGGCACAGCACGATGCTTCAGAGATCATCCACATGCAACTAACAATGGGCAAAACTGCTATTCAAATTATAGCTTGATACAGATCACCCACCATGTCCCAGGACCCGCACTCCGCATTCCTGGAAACACTGGGAAAAAATAAAGGTCCTACCAAACACCCTGATATTGGCTGATTTCAATTACCTAAACATTAACTGGGAGAACTACTCGAGCACAAACTTCCTTGCCCAACATTTCTTAGAATTTATAAACTCAAACGGCCTGGATCAACTGGTCAACACCCCCACCAGAGGTGACAACATATTGGACCTGGTCATCACCAACATGGGTGACCGGTGTTCTACACCGGAGGTCAACCCCTTGCTGATTAGATCTGACCATAAACTAATCACTATGGATATCCACATTCCACCACCACCCCCGGTCAAAGAAACCACCATGAAAAACTTTTCAAAAGCAAACTTCATGTTACTTAAGACCGAGGTGGGAAGTTTCAAAGCCCCCATGCTAAAGGATAACGCTGTCCAAGCTGCAAAATCCTTTACTAATGCAATCTATGGCCACATATAAGAATGCATGGATCGTGCTATCCCAAACATAACCAAGACTCACTCCTCCAAGAAAAGAAAAACAGTCTGGTGGACCCCTGCCATAAACAAGCTATACAATAGAAGGAGGAAACTAGTACAGAAAAGAGTAAAATCCCAAGAAAGGAAGATGTCCCTGATCAGTATCAGCAAGAAACTACATTCCCTTATAAAATCATCCAAGGCTAGCTTCGAAATAAAAATTGCCATGGACTCCAAAGATAACCACAAGGCATTCTTTAGCTATGTCAAGAATCTAAGTGGCAATTCTCAGATCTGCTCGGAGTCAGTGCAGAATGGCAGAAAATACACTGAATCGACCGATATAGCCAACATCCTGGCAGACAGGTTCAGTGCAAACTTCACCCCCCTCTCACCCCCCAAAAGGGCCCATAACTATACCAGATGAATGTAGTGCCCCTGAAATCATAGACACTCAGGTTAAAACAGCCCTCTACAAAGCCAAAAACACAGCATCAGTGGGACAGGACAGTGTCTCAGGCTGCGTCCTACACGAGCTCAAAGATGAACTAACCCTTCATCTAAACACACTGTTTAAACTCAGCCTCTCCACAGGCTACGTGCCCACAGAGTGGCGCACAGCAATGGTTATTCCGCTTCACAAAGCTGGAGCCACAGTAGACCCTGGGAACTATCGCCCTATAAGCCTGACTAGCTTGGTCTGCAAAGCTATGGAGCACATCATCATGGATCTCATTAACAGAGGCATTGGGAACCTCCAAACACTGGACCCTAGCCAGTTTGGCTTTGTTAATGGCAGATCATGCCTCCTAAACCTGGTGGACTTCTTTGAGACAGTTACAAAGGTTATAGATGCGGGAAAGGAGCTCCACACAGCCTACCTAGACCTTGCAAAGGCCTTCGACACCATTCCCCACTCAGGTATTATAGACAAGCTCATCAGCCTGAACATAAACCCCTACGTCACAAGATGGGTTGCCAACTGGCTCACAGACAGAACCCACATGGTAAGAGTTGTGGGAGCTAGATCTGACTCTAAACCGGTTACAAGTGGCGTTCCCCAGTGCACAGTCCTAAGCCCCCTCCTGTTCGGCATATACTTCTCAGAGGTACAGGCAAGCACAGGAGGACTATGGCCGACCAAGTTTGCAGACGACTGCAAACTAGGGGCTATATTTGACTCTCTGGCTGACACTGACATCCTCCAAAAGGGTCTCACTGAGAAAGATACCTGGTGTCAAAACCATGGACTCGAGCTAAATGCCAAAAAGTGCATAGTCATCCCCTTTGGAAAAAACAAAGTACTCACAAACTACCACATAGGTGGTAGCCCCCTAAATACGGAAGACGTAATAAGGGATCTGGGGACCCAAGTAGATAGTAACCTCTCCTTTGATAATCACATTGCCAAAGTGGTTAGAAAATCCTTCTACGTGGCCCACCTAATCACAAAAGGGTTTGCATCCAGATCGAAAGAGGTCATTGGGCTCCTCTACCCATCACTCATCAGAACCATCATAGAGTACAATGCCCCATTTGGCATGTACCTTACAAGACACCTGCAACAACTGGAAAGACCACAGAAGTACCTCACCAAGAGGATCACTGGCCTCCAGCACATGCCCTATGCAGCTCGACTGAAGAAACTCCAGCTGTACTCGGTTGCATAACACCTACTCAGACGTGATCTCTGCCTGACATACAAGGCCATGTCCAACCCAGAATTGATGGACATGCTCTACCTAAAGAAAACCATATCCCCTCGAGCCACATGCTCCGGGGATCTAAACCTCAGCACAACAATAAATAGGATGTGTTGGTGGGATAGATTCCTGTCCCAGAGACTTCCCATGCTCTGGAACAAGATTCCAATGTACATTAGGCAGAGCTCCTCGCTAACCTTCTTCAAGGGAAACCGTGATGAGTGGATGGGAAACAGAAAGTTTACCCCAGGGATCAGTTCAATGACTGTGCTGGACAGAGGCACAGGGAACTAATCTAAGGGGGAGGGGAAAGCCAACACCAACTAGGCTTATGAATGCCTTCGGGGAGATAGCCTAGTACCTATCTATGAACCTATAAAATTGACATATTCAGTACATAAAAATTCAGTACATAAAGATTTTTATCTGCATACTCCTCTGGCCTGGAGTATGGGTTTCAGAGACAGTTTGTCATTAAGTCCCTTTCCCAAGTTTGCTCTCATTCTTATAATCCAACTTAACTCAACCTGTTCAGTGAAATTCCTAACGTCTCCTCCCCTTGGATTTTCCTTTATAAGTTGTACCACCATAAACTTAAAAATATGGTTCGTATCAGTGTGTTTAACATGTTTGGCTAAAGCATTCACTTCACTAGCTTGGAGATTTCATAAGTATGCTCCCTTATTCTTTCCCTTAAAGTACGGTTTGTCTTGCCTAAATAGAATGAACTGCATAATTCACAATAGGCAAGGTATACTAAGTTTCTACTTTAACAACTTGCTCCTACTTTAAGTTTATCAACGCCTGGCCAAAGAAACCTGCCACCCCAGTACAGTCTCCCAGCTACCAAATGGAATAAGAAAGTATGTTCTGCCCTAGACCTACTGTTAAGCTGAATTAAGTGTTAGAAATATATCTAGTATTGAATGTAATTACACTATTGAGCCAGGAAGCCAGCAACCATACCCCTCTCTACCCCTGAAGCAACTGCCTATCTCCCTCCTTTGAATCTTCTATCAGGACCACCTCTACCAGCTGTCTTCATTACTGATACCTCTTGTTGTACTTTACTCTCTGCCCACTAGGTTGCACCCTAATCTAGCCTTGGGTTATATCTCTTATCCCACCTCCCCATATTTCATCTCAGTATATTTTCCCTACTTCATCCCTGACTACTTTGTAATCTTCCTGCTGTAATACACTGCTCTTACTTTTTCTTTTCCCACCTTCTAGCTATATTGTTCTCTTTTTTCCACCTTCTAGCTATATTGTTCTCTTTTTCCTATTCTGCTATCCTTTACCACCTCACAACTACATTTATCTCACTCTTCTTTCCTGTAACTACTCAGAGTCAACCAAGAAACTGCTGCTCATAGATTGGCTCAACAGAATCCTCCTTTACCTGCTCTACCCGCTCCATTTGCCCTGCGGGCTCACTCTGCTCCCCTACCCCAATTCCCACCCACCCCAGGGACCCCAAACTTATACTTCCTGTATAATTTAGCCATACCCCTCCTTTCTTAACTACACCCTCTCTCCCATTCTTCCTATCCTAACCCTCAACCAATCTATATAATTTAGCCACACACCCTTTCTTAACCACACCCTCTCTCCCATTCTTCCTATCCTAAGCCTCAACCAATCTATATAATTTAGCCACACCCCTCCTTTCTTAACCACACCCTCTCTCCCATTCTTCCTATTGTAAGCCTCAACCAATCTATATAATTTAGCCACATACCCTCTTTCTTAACCACACCCTCTCTCCCATTATTCCTATCCTAAGCCTCAACCAATCTATATAATTTAGCCACACCCCTCCTTTCTTAACCACACCCTCTCTCCCATTCTTCCTATCCTATGCCTCAACCAACCTATATAATTTAGCCACACCTCTTGTTTCTAACTTTCTCCTTACCCTCTTTATCCAGTACCTCCTTTTAAAGAACTTTACCTTATATCATTTACCTCTATCAATTTCTTCCTCTCACAGGACTCATCAAAACCTTTTTGTCGTATCCTAGCCCAGGCCCTGCTGTAGCAGTATAAATAATCCTAACAACATGTATATAACAACAAAAACTATCCTAACAAAGTTAATACTCTTAGCTACTTTCATACCTGTCCTCACCTCTGCCTATCTCCTCACCTCCTTTGAAGAGTTGAATTATTACCACTTCAACTACTGTCCTAAACAAACAGCTGTTCACAATTATACCCTTACCCATTTCCAAATAAATGCCACATCCACTCCCTGCTACCTGCTAGCCAAGTACCATCGACTCACACATATCAAATTCAATAACGCCACTGTAAGGAAGCTAAAATATCTAACCAGCTTAATTAATTACCCAGTTTCTGGCCTAAAAACACCCGCCTTAACAGACGGTGACATCCACCCTAACCCAGGGCCAACTAATGTCTCCACATTAACTACTCCTTATACCACTCCCTCCACCCCAACAACCTAAACCAGTCTCTCTAACTCCTTACTTATAGGTCATCTCAATATCCACAGTATTAACAACAAAATTGCCCATCTCCACGCCCTCCTTAATATAAATTCCTTTGATATCTTCTGTCTCACAGAAACCTGGTTGAAACCAGGAACTAAGGACAATGAAATAATTCCCCCAGGTTACAATATCTTGAGACTCGACCGCATAAAATGTAGGGGCGGGGGAGTAGAACTACTGCTTAAATACAGGCTACAGATCTCCTCTGTACCTTATAACCCACCTCAAGATAGTAAGGCCGAAGTCTTTATCTCCTGACTTCAACACAACCCTAGCAAAGCCCTGTACATCATCTGTATCTACTTATCTCCAGGTAATAATAGTACTACAATAGAGGATATTCTTAGCTGGATATCCACTACTTACCCTCAAGAAACAATTATACTAGGATACTTCAATACTGGCTGGAAATGTGTTAATACAGAGAATCCTTCATCACATATTAATCTTCATGGCTTTAGTCAAACAATCACTACCACTACTAGACTTAACAAACCAAACAAAAAAGAGAGTATCTTACACTGGATTCTTATTAATAAACAACAACAAATTTACAAGGTAGGAACTCTACCTGATGACATAAGTGATCATACTCTAACTTACATTATAAGACAAAAGAATGACATCCTTAACACCCCCACATATAGGATCTCACGAACCAACAAACACTTTAACCCTGTATTATTCCAAAATTAACTTAGTGCCTGTAACTGGAACCCACTAAAAACTCTCCCTGTTGAGGAGGCTGTTGAATATTTCAACTCTAAATTCTTAACTATATTCGATAAGCATGCACCTAAACGGTCCATTAGAATTAAGTCTAAACCAGCCCCCTGGCTTTCAAAAGAAACTAGATAACAGATATTACTTAGGAATACATTTTGGGCTAAGTGGAGAGCATCCAGAACTATCTCTGAGCAACAAACCTTTAGACAGTTGAGAAATATTACAAAAAAGCAATACTCACTGACAAAAAAAAAATACTATTGTAAACTACAGCAATCTCACCATAACAATCCACAAAAGTTCTGGTCAAGCTTAAATAGATTCCTACACCCAGGGCACTCTAGCACACCATCCCCTCGAGGGGCTGATAACAATACCTCCCAACAAACTGCCAATGCCTTCAATACCTTCTTCACAGACACCATAAAATCTCTAACCTGTCAACTTTCCACGGATAACTCTAATCTCCCTACCTCTTTACCTGATACTCTCCCAACATTCCAAAAACAACCCATTGCTACCTCTCACATCCAAAAACTTATCCAAAACCTAAGCCGTGTACCCCCTCTGCTGACCAAGTACCATCTGAATACCTGCAAAAAGCAGCTAAAGCAGTTGCCTATCCTGTATCCATCCTTATAAACAGAACCATTAAGGAAGGAATCATTCCTGATATCTGGAAAATCTCCCACATTATTCCTTTACATAAAGGTGGTAACTCCAATGATTATTCTAAGTACAGGCCTATAGCTCTCTTATCTCCCTTAGCAAAAGTTATGGAAAAATGCATTCACTATCAACTAATAAACCACTTAACTCAACATAATATTATAGCTAACTATGAGCGTGGCTTTAGTACCACCACAGCTGTCCTATCTTTCACCAACTCCATCAATAGAAACAGTAATAACAACATCCTCTCATCAGCACTCTTTATTGATCTGTCAAAAGCCTTTGACAAGGTAAACCACCCCTTGCTCATAAATACTCTTGAATCCCTTTCTCTAGACACCAAAGCTGTTCTCTGGTTCAAGTCCTACCTTACCGATAGGCAACAAGCAGTCCTCTGGGAGAATAAACTATCTTCCCACCTGCCAGTCTCCCTTGAAGTCCCACAGGGCTCCACTCTAGGTCCACTTCTTTTCTCTTTATTCATCAATGACCTTCATTTAGCAATTCCTCAAGCCACGTGCATACAATATGCAGACGATTCCACACTCATATGTTCTGCCATCTCCACATCCGAACTACAATCTCTAAACCAGAAAGTATTTAACATAGTTGAGGCATGGTTCTTGAAATGTTGCCTCCTTTTGAACGCCAAAAAAACAAGCTCTTACTATTTGCACCTAACAGTAAATGCCCCCTATAAATTTCTCCATCAAATCAAATAACGGCACCCTTATAACCCCCGACACTACCACCAAACTGTTAGGAATCACATTTGACAATAACCTTACCTTTGATAACCATATACATAAGACTATTAAAACCCTTAATAGAAAACTGGGCTCCCTATATAGAATAAAACCCTTCTTAACACCAACAGCCAGAACTACAATTGCCCACTCCCATCTAATCTCTACTCTTCTTTTTGTTTCCTCAATATATACTAACCTAAAAAAATAATCTCACTAAGCTAGCTAACTCCTATAACAATATTGCCAGATTTTCCGCTGGGAACCCATTTAGAACCCACCACTGTCAGAACCTACAGCAGCTTGACTGGCTTGAACTAAAAAACATTTTGATACTTTCCCAAGTTACCATTGTCCATATGATATTTTACCAACCTAACAACACACCTATACTTTATAACATTATTACCCCCTATACAAACCTCAATTCCTTACGCTCTTCTAGTAAACTACAGGCTAGCATTAGCAAGTCTAATAACTTAGCAGGTGACTCCTTGTTCTCGAATACCACTGGAAAATATTGGAACATGTTGCCATCTTATCTAACTTTACTTCCCTCCTTTCCACTCTTTAAACAAATGCTCAAAAAACATCTCAAAACACACTGGTTATGCCCCTGCTGCTACCCTGACCAATCTTCTGCTTTCTCTATTTCCTATCTCTATACTGCCTCCTTTCGCCAGTCAATACTGCTTACCCCTCGGGAAGTAGTAACTGTCTTAAATTTTTGATACAACTAGGTGATGAACTAAACTTTTATGTATTGTAAACTACCTTAGATATCTTGCTAAGAGTGTCCTGTCCTACTTGCGTACTTGTGTTTCACAAATAGTATAATGTTTTTCTTTTACACTGTTTCTCTCTGATTACTTTTAACATAATTATGCTCTATATTTGTGTATGATAATTTTTGTTTGTTTTTGTTTGTATTGTACTGTGTGGAGCTTTTCTCCCCGGGCCTCTGCTGAAAATGGAAATATATCCAGTTAGACTAGCCCAGTTAACAAATGTAAAATAAAATAAAATAAATAAATAAATCTAAAGAGAAGAAGTTTGAGACATTAGGTCATGTGACAAGATGTGGTCATTAGAGTCAATGTATTTAGTCTGATTAAGTCTCTTGAAGGGATGAAAGCACTGACTCAGCACATGTTTATTAAATTGTTGATTTTACAGTTGTGTTGTTTTGTTTTGTTTCATGTCATTGTATCCCCTAGAAAAAAACCTTTAAAGAAGGAAGCACATCAAGAGAACGTGTTCCTGGGTGTATATGAATAGAGAACTGTGTGCATTGACACCCTCCCTCCCAAAGAAAGCTTGACCAACCATGTCAGATGGATGAGAGATGAGATATTTCATATATAGAGACAGAACCAAAGCTGAAGTGGGACAGGAAGGGTCAGATCCAGGACATGACTTCTCAGTTCATTGAATCTTCCCTGTCTGAAAAAAGGATGGAAATGTCCAGTGAACAAGAGGTGTCCAGTACTTGGGAGTAGGTCAGGAGGACAGAGAATTGAAATGGTTATTCTGTAGCTGAAATCTTATAATAGTAGTAGTGATGATTAAGTAGAATTGAGCTTGCAGAAGGGGTGTGTCCATGCACTTTCCCCAGATCTTAGGTTCTCCATGATTGCTAGAACCTCCCAAATTTAATACTAATTTTTCTATTTTAATGTATTAAAGGCAGCCAACAATACACCTACCTGGCTAGGTGATTAGCAGAGAATATATTAGTTGGAGGAGCGATTGTTGAAGCTTACTCTTCTGCTGTGGCATGCAATGACCCATGGTGATGATGCACCCTCTGTGACAAAATCAGAAAGTCCATCTGATGTGCTCTCCTTCAGGGAGAAGTCAAGTTGTGATAGTTGAAGGACAGCCCTTCAGTTCTGAAAGCAAATGCAGTACTGTCATTTATTTTTGAATTCTGGTAATGCACTGAAGATCGAATGGCATCTACCAACCAAGCCTCTTAACACTTTGCACCTGGGCAGCTGCCCCCTTTGTCCCACCTTAACTATGCACCTGATAATACAGTTTGGATTACTGTCCAGAGAATAATTGTCCCTCACCAGTGTGCGGTTGTATGTATTTTTTCAGATCATTCATTTCCTGCATTATTTTGATATGGAGCTGTCGGTAACACAATATAATGATGCTTATTCCGCTGAGCATGCAACATAAATGTTGAAGTGCTAAGTTTATCATTCACTATTTTCTTTCTTTCCGTGCCGGTAGAGGTGTAGATCGTTCAACTTTTTATTTTGACAGCTGCCCTGGTGAGTTACATAGTAGAATGCCTTCATCCTAGAGATAGAGCAAAGACCTACTCACCACAGGAATCTTTATGACCTGGGCTATTTACATACTAATACACTGTCAGGATGGTCAGACTCCTTGTTTGGGACTGGATGACCGATAACCAGACACCACAAAGTCGCTTTTATGATGTCTATGATGAAGACAGACAGAAGGGGTAACAACCCACACTGATGAAGCCGCTGTCATTGTCAAGTTAAATAGCTACCACTATGGGTAATTTTCTGTTTTTGTAGAGTACTCCATTTATGCCTTTATATTTTGGGAAGGGTCAACAAAGGAAGCGTCTGTAGAAGGCAGGATATCCATGTTATCCTTGTAAGTTTAGTCTGGCATATTGGAGAGCTCTGAATGTCTAATCTCAAGTAAGTGAAAAAAAGCATTTTTCTAATTTTAGGATCTACAGCTTTCAGGCAAAGAAGCCTACAGAGGTGGGCCATAGCAAATACTCGTCTAAATGTAAAGTCACAGTTGAAATGTGATAAGGAGGGTTTAATCTCCTGACATCTCAGAAAGTTTTCACTTATTTTTCTGGACAGCAGCATAATTGTATGCCTCTCATACCTATGAGGGGGCAGCAGATTGGCTATCAGGGACGGACACAATGAATAAAAATGCTGCTTAGAGCTTCTGATGGAACATTTTAGGTAATTTCAAGATAGGGTAATTCTGCATCAGCAGGCTAGTGGTTTAAGGTTCTAGAGATTGATACCTCAAGATGGAATATCTGGTGACATAATCAGCATTCATATCTTAAGGAAGGTCACCTTCTGACTGTGTGATATTAATGACAAGGTAGTGGTTAGGAATGACACAGCACCAGCAGTGGGGGTCTCAGCAGCTGCAGTCCCTGTAGAAATGTGGCTCTCGTCTGAGGTTCTACATATAGTGGAACAGGTTATATTTTCCAGAGGAGAGAAGTAAGAAAGTAAGTTACTTTAAATAAAACAGATAAACAATACTTCTTCACTTTACATGTGTTGTTCTGTGAAGGCAAGAAGCTGAACCCAGTGAGGAAAATTAATTACAGCACTTGTTTTGTCTGCTTTTGGAAAGCTTCTAAAAGTTTTATTTCTGGATTGATAGCCTTCCAAATGGTATGGACTGTTTTTTACACTCCAAGAAGTGGTAGATAGGCAGAGTATGACTCAGCTTCACTGATCAGGTAAGTATATGAGCATAGTTTTCAAAGTCTAATGTGCAGAAGATGTAGAGTAAGTAGAGTTTAACTGATAAATGCAGACATTTTTCTTTAGTTATAGCAAAGTAAAGTCTAGTTTGGCAGTGGCAAAGAACTAATAAGTAAGTAGTTCTTAAGTAAGTCTACCATGTTTATAGTACTTAATTACTTGGGTCTTAATGTTGATGTAAGAATCCTTAAAAATGGATAGAAAATATTAACTAAATGTGCATTAGTCTTAGATGTAGTACTTGTTGCATGATTCATCTGAAAGTAAAACATTGTTTGACTTTTTTCTTTTGGGGGGTAATGTTTATTAATGTGATATTCCTCCTTTGTTGTGCCTGTAACTGTAGTGGGTGTGTGGGATGAAACCCCCCCCCATGAACATGATAAAGGCATTTTGTCCATATGAAGAGCTAATGGATGCCCCTCAAAATACATTGTTTAAAGCTGTAACTCTGTGCGTCATAGGTGAACCTTACAGCTACTTGATGAAACTCAGTTCTGGTAAATTTAGTGTCAGAATTGCTTTGACATAGTTTTGGAATGACGTTAATAACAGCAGAAAAAATACTACTATAGAACATTATATTTTAAATGGCTGAAGAGTATGCATTTGCTTCTGTCATTAAGTCATCTGCCTTTTTTGTTTTACAAAAAAAAAAACATACATTTTCTATTTTAGGTATTGAAAGCATGGAGTGGAGTGTAAGATCCATTCTGCAGCCTTCTCTAGGAGACCCTCAGTTACATCACTCAGCAGATAACCTACCGCAGTGTGCTGAGTCTGGCAAACATCATGTCATGCCTGCATCACAGCTTCACTCAGGATGTTACCACAGCCAGAGTTGTGAATGGGGCACAAATCATAGTGTCCACATAGAAAAGAAACTGCATATGTGTGCTGATTGCACCAAGTGTTTTTCATATAGCAGCAATCTCATACACAGTCAGACCATTTCCAAAGGGGATCCCTCTCCTGGGGTCCAGTCTTATGGTGATATGAAGGTCCCTAAACATGTCAAGAAATTAAAGAGGAGTAAACCTTGTAAGTGTGCTGAATGCAGCAAATGTTTTTCACAGAGCACTCAACTGATACACCATCAAACTATTCACTCAGGTGAAAAAACATATGTTTGCATGGAATGTAGTAAGTGTTTCAGAAAAAATGTGAATCTAAAACAGCATCAGAACACACACCGAGAGGAGAGACCATATAAATGTGCTGAGTGCAGTAAATGTTTTAAATCTCTTGGTAACCTTCAGCAGCATTGTGTCATTCACACAGGTGAGAAACCATACACTTGTATGGAATGTGGGAAGTGCTTCACACAAAAGGGGAGTCTAAAACTCCATCAGAACTCGCACAGAGGGGAGAAACCATATAAATGTGCAGAATGCAGTAAATGTTTTACACGTCTTTGTAGCCTTCAGCGGCATCATATCATTCACTCAGATAAGAAACCATACAATTGTACTGAATGTAATAGGTGTTTTACAACAAAGGGACAACTAACTGCTCATCAGTACTCTCACTCAGGGGAGAGACCATACAAATGTGTTGAATGCAATAAATGTTTTGTAAGAAAGGATCAACTAACGATTCATCAGTACTCTCACACGGGGGAGAGACCATATAAATGTATTGAATGCAATAAAAGTTTCATACTTAAGAGGTCATTAAAAAACCATCAGAGCTTGCACAGTTTGGAGAAACCATATAAAAAAAAAAGTGAGAAACTCTACGCTTGTATGGAATGTGGGAAGTGTTTCACACAAAACAGTACTCTAAAACAACATCAGAACTTGCACAGAGGGGAAACACCATATAAATGTGCTGAGTGCAATAAATATTTTACATGTCTTGGTAACCTGAAGAAGCATTGTATCATTCACACAGGTGAGAAACCATACACTTGTATGGAATGTGGGAAGTGTTTCAGGCGAAATGCGCATCTAAAACGGCATCAGAACACACACCGAGGGGAAACACCATATAAATGTGCAGAATGAAGTAAAATTTTTTACACAGCTTAGTAGCCTTCAGCACTATCATCACATTCACTCAGACAAGATCACCAAAAATACTCAGAAAGATAGTTTGAGACAAGAATGTGACATCAGTTTGGGACTAGAATGTGATATAAAAGAACTTGAGCAAGAAGGAGTGTATAAATGTTTGGGAATTGATGAAGGATCAACAGTAAAGCAAGAACAAATGTGAATAAAACTTAGGAATACTTCAGAAGACTTAAATTAATCTTGAAAACAGCACTGACATATAGGAACAAAATCCAAGCTATAAACCAATTTGCTCTTCCTGTCCTAACCTACAGTTTTGGAGTGATTGACTTGTCCCAAAACGTGGTGGATAGATTAGATAGGAAAACAAGAAGAATGCTTCATGCTCACCAAATGATTTATAAAAATCAGTGCATACCAAGATTACATATTCCCCATTCCGAAGGAGGGATGGGCCTCCTTGAAATTGATTATATGTATAGATCTGCAATTGTAGGACTCCACACATATCTGCTGACCTCACAAGATTCAAACATAGTGAAAGTTTTGAAACATGAGGAGAATAAATCTAATATGACTTCTCTGCCTAATCTAGCAGAAGCTTTTTGGCATCAAGCAGGAATGGAAATCAAACCAGAAGTAGATAAAAATCTGGCAGCAACTGAATGTGCCAAAAAAAAAAAAACAAAAGAAAGAACATAAAGTGAAGGATCAGATGAAAAGGCAAGAAGTGTGGAAAAAGCATATATGTAGTTGCAAGTATAGAAATCTTCTAGAATAACATCATGTTGATCAGGAACAAATACAGGAATGGTTAAGGAGAGATGAATTCAAACCAAAAGACGAAAGGTTAATATTGGTGGCCCAAGATAGTGGGCTGCGTACATGTTGGTTTATAAAGTCCATTGAACATGTGGGAGAAACAGACAACTGTAGGTTTTGTAAAACTAAAATGGAAACAGTTGCACACATCATTGCTGGTTACGACATACTAATGGCAGAAGGACTGTATACTGAAAGGCATAATAATGTGGCAAGACTGTTGCACTCGGGATTGTGCAAACATTATGGTATTGAAGTAGCCAAAAAACACTGGAAACATGAGCCACAAAGCATCATAAAAAATGAAGAAGTCTACATCACATGGGATCATCCATTTCCAACAGTTCAAAAGACAGATGCTAGAAAACCAGATATAGTGGTCCAAGAAAAGAAGACGAGTAACATTGATCATTGAAATTGCCACACCCATTGACTACAATGTCTTGCATACAGCGCGACACAAAGTCAAAATATCAGGATCTGCAGGCAGAAATGACAGTAATGTGGAAGAAAGATACTCAGTTCCAACAGTAGTAGGAGCAACTGGTCTGATAAAAAAAAATAATTCACAGTCGTATTTAGATATGTTACCAATACATGTAACTCCATACAAACTGCAGAAGGAGTCATTACTGGGCACATTGCGGGTGCTGCAAAGAGCACTACTGGCTGACATGAAAGATTGAAACAATACTAATTTCATGAACTTTAATTGTACTTTGACTTAGGAATGGGGTCCATTCCCGTCATGGTATTAGAAACCCAAAAGACTTTTAGAAATTAAAAAAGCAAGAAACCATACACCTGAATGGAATGTGGGAAGTGTTTCAGACAAAATGCACATCTAAAATGGCATCAGAACACACACCGAGGGGAAACACCATATAAATGTGCAGAACGAAGTAAATGTTTTACACAGATTAGTAGCCTTCAGCACCATTATGTCATTCACTCAGACAAGATCACCAAAAATTACTCAAAAAGACTGATGTGATAAAAGCAATGCACAGTATTGCAACGGTAAGGATTTATAGTGCACTGTTGCAAATAATAAACTAAAATATCAGCACAGCCAGAAAAAAACTTAGAAGATACACAGATAAATGTAAAGGAAAAGTACAAAATAAGAAATTTATTGATGACCTCAAAAAGTTCTATAGAAAATTGGGAAACAAGGTAAAAGGTATTGAAAGTCTACCCAAAAAAGGAGAAATAGATACATTTTGGAGAAGTATTTATGAAGATCCTGTGGAACATAACAAAGATGATAAATGGATAGAAGAAGTCAACGAAATTATCAGAATTTAAAATATACAGGATATGAAATGGTATGAAGTAACAGCCAGAGAGACTGAAACAAAATTAAGAAAAGCCTCTAATTGGAAAACCCCAGGCCCAGATGCAGTACCTAACTTCTGGTTAAAGGTATTAACATCTTGGCATGAAGATTTAGCCATGAGTAAGAACTATTTATATGCGCACCCTGAACAGACACCAACCTGGCTAACAGCAGGAAAAAACAATGCACTTACTTAACAGCGAACCTGCAAGTTGCCCTAAACATTATAGTCCAATAACTTGCCTGCTGATGATGTATAAACTACATACTGGAATTGATGCCAACAGAGTTTATAGTCATATAGCAGAAAATTCAGTCATGACAATAGAACAAAAGGGTAATAAAAGAAAGTCATATGAAACAAAAGATCTCTTGTTGCTAAATAAAGTCATAATGGAGAACTGTAAAAATGGGAAGAATCTTGCTATGGCATGGATTGACTACAAAAAAGCATTTGAAACATTCCTACGATGGGGCCAGGATTGCCCCCCCATTATAGAAGGAAGTAGTAGTCCACAGAAATCCCAAAAATTGATAGGCCAAAGAAGAGCCATAAAGAAGAGAGTGGACTGTCGAGGATAAGAAAGAAATTATGTACTGTTACTATTATGCAAAAAGCCCAGAATTTCCAGACACAAGATATTAAGTTAGAGGAAAGAAAAATACTTCCACAAGAAAAACTATCAGAAGCTTCAAATAAAAATTTGGGATCATTAATGCAGCAGATTTTTGAAAAACAGTATATGGATCAAGAAACTTTGATCTATTTGTAAAAAGAAGCATCTGAAGAAGTACAAAAATATAAACAACAAAAGCTTGATATTTTCAAAAAGCATAAAAAAGAACTATGGACATGGGAAAGAAAGAAAGATTTGATATGGTGCAATATTTATGCAAAGGCAAAAGCCAAATTAATAAACATAAAGAAGGCAGCCCCAAAGATATTCAAAGAGAAATACAGGCAAAGGCATCCAGATATGGAAAATTGTACATTAAAAAATAATGTCACAAAGAGAGAATATAGAAGCTGTAGTTAAAAAAATAAAAGATGAAGCTACGGAATGCCTGCAAAGTGAAGGATTTGGTGAAGAAAGTCTAACACAGGTTACATAACAGCATGATGGAATGAGTCTTCAAAATAAGGAGAAACAGGAGGATCAGGAGACATCTGAAGAAGAAATATGGACAAGGGAAAGAAAAAGAGATGTAATATGTATACAAAGGAGAAAGCAAACTAGAATAGAACTTTTTATAGAATGCCCACAGGAAATAGAAAATAAAAAATGTGCCCTCAGTCTAGAAGAAACCGAGCTAAGAGAAGAGTTGTTTGACTTAATAGAGATAGATACATATATTAAGATCAATAAAGGAAATAGACTGCAGAAGGTCAATGAAACCCAAAAAGTCAGAAGTTTGATAAAACAAATGAACACAGTAAATAGGACTGCTCATCGAGATCCATGTGATATAACAGAAGTAAACAGGACATATTACTGTGCAGCTGATAAAGTTCTACCACAAGAACACAGGGTAGTGAGGGAAAGGAAGGGGAGAAATCGAATATCATCATGGAAGTATCGAATAGAGAAAACTATAAAGCAACTAAGACAAGAAGTGTCACTGTTAGAGTACAGAAGAGGGAACAAACACTTAGAAAGGTAGACGTGATAAAAGCAATGCACAGTATTAGAACAGATCAGGATCTATCATGCACTATTGCAAATAATAAATTAAAAATCTCAGCACAGGTGTAAAAACTTATAAGATACATAGACAAATATAAAGGAAAAGTACAAAATAAGCAATTGATTGATGACCCAAAAAAGTTTTATAAAGAATTGGGAAATAGGGTAAAAGGAATTCAAAGACCACCAAAAAAAGAAGAAATAGATACATTTTGGAGACGTATCTATGAAGATCCTGTGGAACATAACAAAGATGCTAAATGGATAGAAAAGGTAAAAGAAATAAGAAGTAGATGGGTTGATAGTTTGTCCTGCCATAGGATGGCTTGTTGTCTACCGCACAGGTAAGATTGAAACCATTGAAGCACTTGGCTATTTAGTGAGAATGCCTTAAGGATGTGCATGAGTATTTGGTCGTTGACCATATCGAAGGCCTTGGAGAGATCTAAAAAGAGGGCTGAGGAAAGCTTACTATTATTTTGGTTATGGTTTATGGTGTGAGAGAAGGATAGGAGAGCTGAGGTGGTACTGTGGTGTGGCCTAAAACCATCCTGAGAGTTAGCCAACAGCTTATTCTAGGTAAGATAATGCATAAGTTGCTTATGGACACACTTCTCCATAGGTTTAGCCAATGGTGACATGGTGAGACTCTTGCACTGGGGATTATGCAAACATCATAATGAAGTAGCTGAAACACTGGAAACATGAGTCTCAAAGCATTATAGAAAATTATTGTCTACTTCACATGGTATAACTGATTGCCAACAGTTCAAAAGATAGATATAATGGTCAATGAAAAAAAGACAAAAGTAACATTGATTATTGAAATCTATAATGTCTTATGTACAGAGACACAAAGTCATAAAATATCAGGATTTGCAGGCAGAAACGGTAGCAATGTGGAAGAAAGATACCTAGACAGTTCCAATAGTAGTAGGAGGAGCAATGGCTCTTATAAAAAAAGAATCTACAATTGTAATTAGATGCATTACCA
This sequence comes from Protopterus annectens, assembly GCF_019279795.1. Taxonomy (NCBI): domain Eukaryota; kingdom Metazoa; phylum Chordata; order Ceratodontiformes; family Protopteridae; genus Protopterus; species Protopterus annectens. The sequence goes on from NC_056744.1 coordinate 1,717,174,438, forward strand.
ATACATGTAACTCTGTACGAATTGCAAGAGTCATTACAGGGCACACTGCAGGTGCTGCGAAGAGCACTTTGGCTGACATCAAAGTTTGAAGCAATATTAATATCATGAACTTTAATCGTACTTTGATTAAGGAATGGGATCCATTCCTATCATGGTATTAAGGCCTTGCAACGTCTTTGTTAACAATAAGAAAAAATGTACTCCTCAAAAGAAATGTTGCAAGCCATCCTAAGAACTATCAACCAATAACTTGCCTTCCAACAAAATGCATGTTGTGCATCAGCACTGAGGCAGAGTTTAGTTATTTAGATAAAAATTGCCTCCTGGCACTAAGACAGAAAAATAAAACAAGAAAATGTTATGGAACAAAAGATTGTCTGTTACTAAAAACAAGCCTTGATAGAGAGCTATAAGTGGGTGAAACCTAAAGTGGGGCATGTTCAGATATATTGTAGAACACATAAGGATTTGTAACACATGCCATACATTTCATAAAAAGCCATCACTATGAGACACTGGCAAACATCTTTACAATTGAGTCATGAAAAATGGGAAATTAGTTTCCTAGGGATATTCCAGAGTGATTATTTTTCACCACTCTTGTTTTCTTTTGCCCTTGACCCATTAAGCTGATTAACAGATTAGGCTGGTTTCAGTTTGAGTTCCAGAAAACAACCTTACCCACTGACATCACACCTACTTTTTGTGGATGATTTAAAGCTCCATCTTATCTGACAAGCAACTGAAAATGCAGTTACAAATGGTGAGAGATTTTTCATATTATATAAGAATGGCATTTCATCTTGATAAATGTGTGACAGCAACATTTATATTAGAAAAAGCAAAACATTCAGATGATAACCAGGGAAATGAATGTGACAAATGAGCTTAAATAAGAGGGAATGTTAAATATCTGGGAGTAGCTGATGAGTCAGCAATACAGATAAATGACAGCAAAACTTTGTAAGGAACATTTTGGAATACTAAAACTAGCACTGAAAAACTGCTTTGACATCTAGTAATAAAGTTCAATCTATGAATCAACTTGCTCCTCCTGTTCTGGCATACAGCTTGGGAGTGAATGACTGAAACCAGCATGTACTGGATTAGTTGGATAGAAATACAAGAAAACTGCTTCAGGCTTATCAAATGACACATAAAGATGAGAGCATGGCACTTCGCTGTATATATTCCTTGGTGTGATGGAGGTAGGGGCTTCCACAAAATTGAAAATATATGCAGGTTTGCAGTCATGGGAATTTAGTCATATTTGCTGTCAGAATCATATCCAAACATACTGAAAGCTAAAACCTGTAATAAAACAAGTCTAAGTTGACATCCTTCGTTTGACTGCCAGAAGCATTTTGGAAAGGACCAGGTATGAGAATCAAACCATAAATTGTGAAAAGTAGGTACTAAAAGAAAGCGGCAATAAATAAATAAATAAATAAATAAATAAATTATATGCATATCATCACCAGAAACAAAGGAAAGAAAACTGGAAAGCTCACAATTGTGCCACATGTGGAGAACTGCTGGAATAATCCTGTGTTAAGCAATATTTAACATGTGAATGGGTAAGGAGAGAGGAATTTAAACAAAAACATGAAGATTAGCAGTAACAGCTGAAGATAATGGATTACACATTATGGTTTAAAATATCTAAAACTGAAAGTTACAAACAAATGTAGGTTCTGTAATGCAAAACTAGAAATAGTCATGCATAGTGCTAAATAGCAAACGAAAGAATGAAAAAAATGTAACCAGAAGAAAAGAAAACAAACTGGAAAGTTGGCAGTTGTAATGGGGAAAAATAGAACTGCTGACTGATTCTGTTATATCACCAACATGTATGAAGCTTAATTTTACAGTTCTGTGTCTCTAATATTGGTATACGCATTTTACTATTGCTCAGATTTATCTAGATTAATGTGTCATTGGCTTGATTATCACATTCCTGGCAGGTAACCTACAAGTCATCTAAAGTTAAACTGAAATCAGCCTCTCTGTTTTCCGTCCAACCATGTGCTGAATCAGCCAACGGTTCATTAAGCTTGGACAGTAATAGTAACAATGTGTCCATGAATGGTACTGATGAAAGATTTTATGCAGTGATGGCCAAACTTCAAATGATTAATAACCCTCTACTAGATTATTTCTCAAAAACTGACTCCCCCAATTCAAGATTTTGAGACAACCATTATGGAGCAAGTCAGATCAACTAACAGTGCAGGAACTGGACATTAAAGACCTACAGCAGCATTGTCAGCAAGCTAAGGCAAGGAGTGAGCTCTTGGAAAAAAATAGTGATCAGTGTGGAAGGCAGAGATGGGAAGAAAAAACATCATTTAACTTGAGTGTCTGAAACTGTAGAGGGAAATGATTTCTTTGCTTTTGTAGTATTAAAATTTGCTGAATAATCTGGACTGCCCTCCCATGATACTGTCCTCAAGCGAGTTCCTCTTCCTTCCTCAGCATGACTCCGATGTCCTTATTAAATTGTCTGACGATTTTTAAACTGTGCACGGGACAAAAACACGAGCTTTGGCTGCCTGGTAAATTGCTGTCAGTTAATGGTGCTTCAGTTTATGTAGAAGTTATTCAGCAGAAACACATCACAAACAGGCTTAATTTCATCCAGCAATATGCACTGCCTGTCAAAACGTCTGGTATTATCACCTGCTTTACCAAGCTATTTTTAAAGATTATCTCCCAGGAGGATCAATTTTCTTTTATGACAATTGAATATGTTTATGTTAAATTGAAGCAATCCTCTTCTACCTGTACTGTAGAGGGCCACATGCAATCATTAGGCCCTTCCATTGAAAAAGAAAAGCCATCAGCTAGAAAACAGCTCGATTCTTTTCCCATGTTTAAAAGAAAGGTGGCAGAATACCAGAAGGCAGTGCACATAAGAATATAATCAGCATTTGAAAATAAATGACTATTGAACTTTATTGCTGTTAAAGTCATTGCTCCTCTCAGTATGAGGATTGTTAATATATAGTTTCTGAGTTGTCTTCACTTTTGTGCTCTGTGTCTTTTATAAGGTTTCTGGGGGTACTGGGCTTTACCACAAGTTGGATTCTGTTTTCCTTATTTACTAATGGCTTTTGACCACTCTTATAGGACTTGAACTGTTTTTTCTTCCTTGTTTGGTTCACTTCAGAAAGTGCCTAGTCCACCTGTTGCGTACCTTGTGGTGAAGTTCATTTGGTTTTGTACGTAGTTCTGCAATACTACTGGCTTTTAGTTTTACAAATAGTGTATTAAATTTGAATTAGTATGGCCCATTTGATCATGAATTGTTTAGAAAACTATATAGTCACTGTACAACTAGCGAAGTCAGCTTTCACTGTTCATGTCAAAAGTCTTATACAGCCAGTCACCATTTTATCTTGGAACGTAAATGACTTAGTGAAGATAAAAGGAAAGATGTTTGCTTATATCAATTCAGTTAGACTCCATTTAATTTGTTTTCAGGAGAGTCCTCTGTAGCAGATAGAACATATGGCACTTTGCCAAGGTAATGTCGTGAAGAATACCTTCCTTCTCTCCAACTAGCTGGAGTAGAGGCTTTATTATACTTATAAAAATGTGCCTTTTGACATGAAGTATATTCTAATAGATGGTCACTTTAGGTATATTCTGGTAAAAGGGAGACTCTGCAGACAGGACTTTACTGTGGTTAATGTTTATTTACCCCTGGCATGCCGACAAGAAAGAGAGAGACTTTTTCTTTCTTCTTTTTTATTATGGAGTGGCTTTCACTGCATCAGGAGTTATTGCTGTGGGCCTTTCACTGCATCAGGAGTTATTGCTGTGGGGCTTTCACTGCATCAGGAGTTATTGCTGTGGATCATTGACTGAAATACATTTTCAATTACATATAGGAAAGGTTTCCAAAAAGTATCCAGTATTTTGTATGGTGGATTTGCACAATTTATTGGGTCTTTTTCCCAGTATTTTCATTTATGGTTCTTGTAGGAGGAGAATATTTTCCAGAATAGATAGTGGCATATTTCACAGGAGTATAAGCACTTCTGATATTCTTTTTTGATTTCCTTTATAAAGTTTCTGACCTTACCTGCACTACTTTAATTTTTCAAATTTCTTATGTTCCTCAAGTAAAACTTTAAGAGATTTAATTCCTTGTTATGTAAAATGAATAGATTTATTCTGCCTTAAACGAGTTGTTTAATGAAATTATGGTATTCCACAGAGGAAATGGAGAGGATAGTTCTACAGTGGGTTAAAGATAAGGGGAGACAGATGTTTTTTTCTGAAAATATATGCAGATAGAAATATGAGACTAGAAGGGCTTCAAGCACAGTTAATGTTTGCAGAAAATATGTCTAGATGGATCATGGGATTAGATGAGGAATTCTGGCATCTTAAGCAAGCAACAAATATGTACTCTTCTACTATAAGCCGAGTAGGCACTTGGGTCCATTTTTGATGTATCACCTGCTAATGTTAAGTATTTAGCTCTTAGATTGTGTTCAGAGGTAGTAGACAGGCATATCAAAGAAATGAAAGGCCTACTACCGGATGGAATATTTTCTTTCTCAAACTCATAAACTGCATGTTTTCAGAATACCACACCTAGCTATATGCCAATGAACTTGGGAATCACCCTTTTTTAACCGTGATCAGAGATTGTTTATCCTCTCTCACCATGTATCCCCCTACCCAAGAAGCTCAAGTGTGGCTGTTAAAGCCTGTAACACCACAGGAAGTTTAATCAGTTTTATTAACGTTAGCCACTTGAGAAAACTCCAGATACTGATGGCTTACCTTTAGAGATTAAACTCCAGGTACTGATGGCTTACCTATTCAGCTTTATAAATGGGGTAGTTGGGAACTCACTATTTTTTTTCTTGGGTTTGTAATGCCATACTGAAAAGTACTTCATCTTCTTTTACATGAAAGGAGGCTGCCATGTCAATTATCCTCAAACCATGGAAAGACTCCTCCTGGAGCTCCTTCATCATATAGGACAATTTCAGTTTTAAATCATGATTATAAACTGTTCATGTGTATCATATCTAATAGTTGGATAACCTTTTGCCTACTCTAATTTATCCTGATTAGACAGGTTTTGTCCATGCCAGAACTACATTTGACCCTTATTAAATATTTTTGCTCATTGAGAAGGCATCAGAATTGATCAAATAAGCTGCTACTGGTTAGTTTAGATGCAAAAAAGGCACTTGATCCTGGGTGCTGAGAATACTGTGGGACCCATTACTTGATTATACTGCTAAATTATGATTAAATCATTACCTCTCTGTTCCAATCCCTATCCAGTGAAGCTCTGGACAGGTTTGCCTCTTTTTCCATTTGATGTTTGCTCTCTACTTAGAGCTGCTCACTGTTACATTAAGGAAGTCACCTGTCTCCAGCTATCATCTAGGGGCAGTTGAACATAAATTTGCTTTATATGCTGATGATGATCTGGTGTATTTTTCAAAACCAGAGAAACTTCCTTGTGTTCTTTCAGGAAATCTGTCAACTTGGATCCATCTCAGGTTATAAAATAAACCCAGGTAAGACTACATTGGTTATTATTAATACCTTGTCATCTACTCATACTATCATTTACCCTTTCTTAGATATTAATAATTGCTTCACTTATTTTGGAACCCAGCTTGGTTGTTTTTAATACTTATAAGATATTTTTGAAAATATATGGGTATTGTGATAGCTGAAGACTTCTTTATTTCAGCAACACAAAATATTGCCATTTCTTGATGTGTTCCCAGGCACTCCCTTCTTTCTGCAGCTTGTTGATTCTGGACTGAAGACAAAACTAAACTTGTACACTTCATCTGGGAAAATGAGACTCCTAATATGAGCTAGAGTCACCTCTCACTACCACCTGATAAAGATGCACTTGGTTTTCTGAACCTGGAAATGTATGCACTGGCAGCCAGAATAAAAACATTTTGAAGATTTATTCCATCAGGACAAAGAAGCTCTATGGGGTAATATTTTTGCCTACTCACCAAAAACAAGAATGAACCTTTTTGACCTGTTACTTTTAAGAACGACTCTCAGTTTAAACCCTTTTCACTGGTTGTTGCTTCTTTAGTCAAGTATCTCTGAAGGTTTTGAGAGCACATCCCCTAACATTTGTTTAAAAGATCTGACTGTAGTGAATGATCTTCGCTAGGAGTTCTGGACTTATAGGGTACATGGGCTTGGGGTGTAATTTTTTTGTTACTGGTTGCAGTAATTTGATGGAAGCACAAGAATTATTGTGGGACTTTTTCAAAGACTGGTATGCAGTAGGACTGTGTAAATTGACTGAGAAGTTGATCACCTTCATAACAGATGCAAGGAGTGACACATTGTACTAAAAAAGAGAAATGTGTTATCTAAATAAAATACCAATTTCCCCTCATGATAATATTCTAGATAAATATTCTAGATAAATATAAATTATTAATAGGAATGCTCATTGTGGATGTAATGTGGTGAACTCAAATGTGAGAAGATACTGTCACTGCCAAGATAAACTACAACATTCTGTTAAATTAGGTTCTTTGGATGGCAGTGCAAATTCAAAGACTTCTACATACCTAGTAACCAGATGAACAAAAATTCATATTCAAGATCCACTCGAGCTCGAGAAAGAAGCAGATAATATGGGGAATATTTTCTTTGCTAGAGGTTACAACAGAGGGTTAGTTAAGAAAATTAGAAGCAACACTATTCCCTCTAACAAAACAGAGAGCAACATGACAGCAGAATATATCGTTAATAAACAAATTTTTCATAGAGCAGAGAAAGAGAAGGTTTTGAACTTCGTTACTAATGAATTGAACACAGTAAGACATTATAGACAAGGCAGTCATGACAGAAACAGAGTGGCATATGTCATGAAATATTCAAATGACAACGAGCAGATTAGGAGAATAATAGGTAAACATTGGAATATTCTAACTGTTTCTGAAGAAATCAGAACTTTAGTCGGTACTAAACCCTTGTTCATTTTTCGAACATGTAATAACCTTAAAGAAATATTCGCCAGGAATTTTACTGACACTATCACTTATGTTGATTCTTTAACTCCAGGAACATTTCCTTGCCAGTCTTGTAATATGTGTCAGTATATTACTGACGAGCAGACCTACACTCATGCCTACGATGTTTTGTGTTTAAACCAAGGAAGCGTTTTGATTGTAGTAGTAATAACTTGGTATACATGGCGAATTGTATATGTTGTCCGGCCTTTTATATAGGTCTAACAACCAGAAGATTGAAAGACCGTATATACAATCATATCTACGATATACGTAAAATGAAAGATACGAATGCCCTTGCCAGGCATATTCAACAGCATCCTTTGCATGAATTTAGGTTTAGGGTGCTACAGTCTTTACAGAAAAGCAATAGAATGGGAGACAATACTGGTCACCTAGCCAAATTAGAACTGAAGTGGATCTTTAAAACAGGAGCACATAGAGATCCAGGTATTAATAATTATATTTCCCTGAAGCCCATACTGAAGTAGCAAACACAAATATTTTCAACTTCCAACCAACTTTAAATGTGAACAAAAGACATCTTTATACATTTATTAAGCTGTAGACTAATTTTTATGGGATGAATTTTAATTTAGGTCCATAAGATTAGTTAGGCAATAAGTTAACATTATTAACATTATTGTCACAAATGAGTAGAGAATTGAGTTTGGTTTTTACATTAGATTATATATCTCAATATCAGTTAGGTTTCTGTCTGTATTTAACAGGAAGTAGTCTCTTATTTGTTTTCAGGCATTTCATAATTACTTGTGGAATTAATATAACATCATTAACCAGAACCTACATGAGTTTTAGGTATTAATGATTTTTGACAATGGGCTTCTTTGAAAAACAGATGTCACCAGTGTTGATTTCTACTTTATATTAGGTATATAAAGACAGCTGAATTTATGTAACAGTAGAATAATTTTTTGAGATGTTATAAAATTATTAAGACGCAGGTCGTAGTATATTAGATTTTAAAAAATACCTTAAAATAATATAATGAATTTATTTAGGCCCAGTTTTATGTCCTTCTTGGTTTTAAATATGATTATTTTCTACTATGAGATTTGAGTATGTAAAAGTTGAAATAGATTTTAGATAGTACACTCTTACCTCACTTTAGAGTTTTTTATATAGATTTTTGGTTTTTAGTGATGTCAGATTCCACATATTAGAATTGTAGTTTCATTTTTTAAGGAATAATAACACCTAGTATGTTACATTATTAGTTTATATAATTACATATTCTTTATATTTTATTTCGTTTTTAGAATTATAAATAGTGTCAAGCTTCTTTAGTTAAAATAACAAAATACACGAGATGAACACCTTGCTGGTTGTTCACGTAGGTTAACCTAATTTTAGAGACGTGTTCAGCAGTTAACAAAGAGAGATACTTTGCTAAAAGCGAGCCAAACAACATCAAGTATAGTTAAAATCGAGTTAACTGCTCGCTTGAATAATCAGCTACTGCAGAGCCAATAAAATTACAGCAAATGACAACAGAGGAGGCATTATATGTTTGAGTCTTAGACGAGACATACACTAAGTAAACTGATGCATATTACTTAGGGGTAATATGAGATGCTATACTCAACACATATTTACATAGGCTCTGGTGTGAAGCCTTGGAAAATCGCCTATGAAATATATTTTAACAATTAAGTTTCTTGCCTGTTATTTTGCCTGTTATGTATTATTAGTAATATATCGTTTCTTGATTCACTATTGAGTTTAAATTGTTATAATATGCATCACTAGTGAGCTCTAGAATATTAATTATTATGATATTTATGTTTGTTGAGCTGATAGCAGCTGGCAAGTGAATATTGTGACTCTTATTTCACTACAGACTATCGTGATTCCAGAGCTATCTATAGAAGTTACATCTTCATATAATTGTAGGATTGTTCAGGAAATAGTTGAATTTAATTGTTTAATTGGTAGAGGCTTGTCATTGGAGGTTGCTTACTATTTGAATCTTGAGATTTAGTTGTATAACTGTGATCTGAAGAAGCGTGCTTCCAGCACGCGAAAGCGCTTATCCTTTGGTTTTATGTTGTATCTTGAATAAAAGAAGATTGTACCCTTCTCGTGGTGTGCCTTAAGGTTACTTTATTTGGAAACTTCTACATACCTGCAAAGTTCTCCAGATTATTTCTTCAATGCTTCTTTGGGCTGTTGGCATTGTTCTACTGGGGAAGTAGTTACATGTATTGTAGGAGTACACAGGATTAGAGTTTTTTAAGGAAAATGCTGCAGGCAATATTAAATGCTGTGTGGCCTGGCAAAGCAACTGTTATAAAATCAAGCTATTTTCTTGGAGATTTATTCTCAGTTATGATTCTTCATGGTTTAGATTACCCAGTTTAATTTTACTTTTGGCAAACAATGTATGACCAAAAGGTGTATATCTGCTAATTTCTGTACATTAATTGACTTAGGTTCACTAATGAACTCAGTTTCTGTGTTTGAAATGGCAACTTCGATATATCGTCTTAAGGTGAAAGATGGGGAGAAGTGTTCTTACTGGACTAAAGTTTTCACTGATCATTTTGACAGTTTTAAGGTGTTACACAAATGATCACTTTGGGATTAATATATTAATTTAGTTTGTAATTGATTAGTTAGAGGTGACATTGAACATGTTCAGTGATAATGTTCTGACGGTGTAAAAGAAATAGAACTGCCGCATCAACCACATTAATCAAGATTTGAACATGAATGGCTAAGATGAGTTGAATTTAAACCAAAAGATGGAAGACTAGTGGCAGCTAGGAAGGTGGACTTGTCTACATGCTATATATTTATACACACACACACACACACACACACACACACACATATATATATATATATATATGTAATTGGATAGTTTGTGGATGATATGGTTTTGTTTCACTACTGGTGAAGGTGTGAAGTGGAGTGTATGGAGGTCAGCTGTAATAGTCCAGATTTACTGGACTTTGTACCTGTAGTATCCACACTGCTATCATGTCTACCTTCAGCCTCTTGAATGAAGTAGTGGGGAAAGCATAAACAGTGCTTTGAGATTTGGGTAACTATGGATGAATTTCCAAGGAAATATACCAAATCGTTCCACCTATAGTATTAACCTGGAGTCAGCAGGAGCTGAGATGAGAAAAAGTGGGTTTTTTTGGAGGAAATGTTGAATAAGAATGGTCTTAAACCCCTTTCAAGATTTTCAGTTTGAGACTTTGGGTCCTTCAAACAATTTCAACAGTAACAATGTTTCATCCAAAGGGAATAAACTGAATTGTAAGTCTCTTATTTACAAAATGCAAAAGTTGTTCATTGTTTATAAAAATGTTGAATATTACAATTATTATTTAAGCAAATACATTTCTTGTAATGTTGTCCCAATGGAACTCTGGTGTTAAGGAGTACAAAAAGGGAATGCAGCATTTAATAAGCTTTGCCAGCTATATTAATTTAATTTAATTTAATGAACCAATTTTATTTCTGTTCTTAACATGTTAGTAAACATCAACTGTAAAGAAATGGATTGGTTAAGCGGGGAAATTACTAAATTAAGCAATATGTGGTGGTGCAGCGGTTAACATCACTTAACAGCAAGAGGTTCTCTGGTTCGATTCTCAGCTGGAGTGGCTTCTGTGCAGAGTCTGTATGTCCTCCCCACGGTTGAGTGAATTTAAAGACATGCAGGTAGATCTGAGCATGTGTGGGTGCGCCTTCTTTGAAGGTTGGGCACCGGGCTAGCAAATCAACACCATAAAAATTCACTGCCAATCATTAGTGGATAGGAGTTCCGCTGTGGCAACCCCTAACCGGGAAAAGCCAAAAGACAGTATATTAAGGCATCCCTGCTTTGAGTCTATAAGGTTTTTGTGGGATGGAATTAATGCCAAAGTCAACTGGTATATTTCTACCATAATTTTATTTAAGAAAAAGAAGTTGGTTCAAGATTTTAAGCAATATCGAGAGAAATGCATACATTGTTAACAAGTCTCATAACAACGTTGCTCTTAATAGTGTAGTGCCTACACTGAGTAGTTTTAGTGAGCAAATGAAAGAAGGAAGAGCAATTATGCACATGAAACTGGGCCGAGTTCTATTCGTGACCTAGATGAATTTCCACCATTACATGAGGATTCAAACAGTAGCAATTTTACCACATTGGTAGATGTTAGTGTTACAGCTGGAGTCCCCAAACTAGAAGTCAATGGGGGGATTCAGAATGGGTATGCAGAGTTCCATTGAGGATTTTTTCATTGAAGGTGAAGAAAATGAAAGGAAAAGTTCCAGACCCCCAAGAGGCAGAGGAAGAGATCAAGGATGAATGAGAGGGAGAGGGAGAAGGTGGAGATAAACATTCCAGTAAACTTTTCTTTGGACTTCAAGTTGCCATCTGTTTGTTCTGTCATTAATTTAACAGAATTAGATTTCAATGAAGCGACCCTGTCTGTTTTAAACAAAGGACTAAACTTTATTTCAGCTCAGAGAGCTAGAGTAACTGATGTTATTTTGGATTTAAAGTTTTTTTTGTACGAAAATAAATTTGAAATATATTATTACTTATCTAAACTTGTGTAACACTGATGTGCCTAAGAAAAATACACCTTTAACCCTAGTTTACATAATACCTTCAATATATTTTGTAAAATATGTGAAAAAAAGATATTAAGGGTATTTTTAACAACACAGTTGCAATCAAGTGGTGCAGTTTAACTGCAGATGAACAGCAGGCATTATATGCCATGAAGAATAGTCCTGAACTCAGAATTATGAAATTTGATAAGGGGACGGGTATTGTGGTTATGAAACAAGCTGAGTATGTTGACATAATAACAAATATCCTTGAGAAAGATAAAGGTTACAGTGCAGGAAGTTGAATGTAGATTTAAACATAGATTTTTTTATTATTACATTTATTGGAACACGGTAATAGTTTAAAAGAATACCGGTATACAGCAGTTGAACACGCATGATTGATGATGGAAAATTATTTCATACATTGAAGCCTCTTTTTTTCATTTAATCCTGGTGCTCTGAGCAATTACTGCCAGCATTACTATTATGCAATATGATGGCTATACTAAGTCATGTTTATTCACTAGTCTCTATTTATTCTCTATCTTAACAGTGTAGGGGTTTGATGGTGTGTATTTATGTGTTATTTATCATTGGGTAATGGGTATTGAATGTGTTTATGTAATGTGAACTACCTCTTGCATGACATATGTATTATTTTCTTTCTTATGTTATTCTTTGATACTGCTGTATCTACATTATTTGCACTACATTTCTTTCATGAGCTGACATTTATAATTTCATTTAGGCTGCACTTGTGTGGTCCTAAATGCCAATAAAGCTTCTTTGAATCTTGAATCTATTTGGTATTCCTAAAACACATAAGAACACAACAAAGCTCCCCTTCAGGTTTATAATATCAAAGAAAAAAATGAATATAGTTCTCAGTTCTTGGATTCAATTTTTAATCCTATAGGGCATGGTTAAGAGTTTTACATAAGAGACTCCCGGATGTTTTTAAATGATTTATTTCAAAACTAAGTTTCAGGTGAAAACAAGATGTTTGTTACACTTGATGTGGTATCGGTATATACAAGCATACCACAACAAGAGGGTGTAGAAAATGTTAAAAATTATCTAAATAAATATACCGTACACCAAAGGACAAGAGTGGACACAGTATGTGATCTGTTTCTGCTTAAAAACTATTTTTTCAGTTTCCAGAATAAAACACATTCAGTTATGCAATGTGGCTAGGGGAAAAAGGTGGCCCTATCATATGCAAATCATATATAGATATATATTTACATTAAACAGTAAATATGTATGTATATATATATATATATATAT
>NC_056744.1:1717187836-1717314837 GCF_019279795.1 Protopterus annectens
ACTAATCAATGCAAAAAGAGCAGCACCAAAGATATTTGAAGAGAAATACAGAGAAAGACATCTGTATATGGAAACTTTCACAACACAAAAAATAAGAAAACAAAAAAATCAGAAAAGAGGATTAGTAATGAAGAAGTTAAAGAAATAGAAACTGAGGTTATGGATTATCTGCAAAGTAAAGAATGTAGAGTAGAATATTTAACTCAGATAACATAACAGGATAGAGCAACGGCACCCAAATGAAGGAGAAACCAGTGGAACAAGAAGCATTTAATCAGTGGACATATGAAGATAATTTAGAGCCTCCCCTAGGAAACCAGTACAAAGGTTCAGTTGGAGCTATAAAGCAAGGGAAAGAACAGGAAATTGTGGCATCTCTGACTCAATGTTGGGGAGTGATAAGCCAGTGATTTCCCATATGAAAGAGCAACGGATGACAAAGGATGAAACTGAAGAGAATGTGGCACAGAAAGAAGTGCTTGAACTTTCTATAGAATGCCCACAGGAAGTGGAGCTCAAAGAATGTGCCCTCAGTTTAGAAGAAAATGATCTAAGAGAAGAGTTGCTCGATTTAATAGAGATGGATAGACATGTGAAGATCAGTGAAAGAAATACACTGCAGAAGGTCAATAAAACCCAAAAAGTTAGAAGTTTGATAAAACAAATGAAGACAGTAATTAGGACTGTCTGTAGAGATTTGTGCAACATAGCATAAGTATATAGGGATACATTACTGTGCAGACAAATTAATAACAGATAAAGTCCTACTACAAGAAAACAGGATAGTAATGGAAAGGATGGGGAGAAATCAAATGCTTTCATGGAAGTATTGAATAGAGAAAACTATAAAGTAATTAAGACAAGAAATGTCACTGTTAGAAGAGTAGAGATGAGGGAACAGATCAACAAAAAACTCACAAGGACAGATGTTATAAAAATAATGCGCAGTATTTTAATGGATCAGGATTTATCACGTGCTATCCCAAATTGAAGTATAAGCAACGGACAGAAACAGAAGATACACAGATAAATATAAAGCAAAAGTACAAAAATAAGTGCTTTACTGATGGCCCAAAAAGGTTTTATAGAAAACTGGGAAACAAGGTAAAAGGATGTGAAGATCCTGTGGAACATAACAAAGATGCTAAATGGATAGACGAAGTAAAAGAAAGAATAAGAAGTTCAAATGTACAGGATATGAAATGGGATGAAGCAACAGTCAGAGAGACTGAAACAGTTAAGAAAAGCCTCTAATTGGAAAATCCTATTCAGATGCAGTACCTAACTTCTGGATAAAAGTATTAAGATCTTTGTATGAAAATTTAGCCATTAGTAATAACTATTTATATGCGCACCCCAAACAGACACCAGCCTGGCTAACAACAGGAAAAACAATGCACTTACTTAACAGTGGACCTGCAAGCTACCTTAAATACTATAGACCAATACCTTGCCTTCCAGCGATGTATAAACTATACACTGGAAATGATGCTGACAGTTTATAGTCATTTAGAAGAAAACTCAGTTATCACAATTTAACAAAAGTAATAAAAGAAAGTCATATGGAACAAAGGATCATTTGTTGTAAAGTAAAATCATAGTGGAGAACTGTAAAAAGGGGAAGAATCTAAGTATGGCATGGATAGACTACAAAAAAGCATTTAACAGTTTCCCACATTCACGGATAAAAGAGTGCTTACAAATATATAAGGTACACCCTACACTCATAAACTATATCACAGTGACCATGAAACAGTGGCAGACCACTTTGCAGTTAGGCCATGATAAAGGGCAAACTATTATTCCAGAGATAAAAATCCAAAGGGAGATATTCCAAGGAGATTCTCTGTCACCGCTGCTCTTAAGCTGTCTGCATAACAGATTATGTCATGGCTATAATTTGGCTCGTAGAAAGCAACAAAGTGTAAAGACTTCTCATCTTCTCTTTGTAAATGATTTAAAACCGTATAGCTCATCAGATGAGGAACTGAAAGCACAACTGCAAGTAGTCAAACGTTTTTCAGATGATATACGGATGTTCTTTGATCTTGATAAATGTGTAAAAGTGACCTTTAAAGCAGGAAAGCCACAGCATCATGAAAACATCAGTTTGTGACAAGAAATAATATAAAAGAACTTGAGTGAGAGGGAGTGTATAAATATTTGGCAACTGATGAAGGATCAACAATAAAACATGAACGCATGTGAATAAAACTCAGTAAGGAATATTTTAGAAGAATTAATCCTGAAAACAGCATTGACATCTAGGAACAAAGTTCATGTTATAAACCAGTTTGCTCTTCCTGTCCTGACTTACAGTTTTGAAATGAGTGACTGGCCACAAAAGGTGTTGAATAGATTATGCAGGAAAACAATAAGGATGCTTCATGCTAATCAGATGATTTATAAAAATCAGTGTATACCAAGATTATATATTTCCCATTCACAAGGAGGTATAGGCCTCCTTGAAATTGATTACATGTATAGATCTGCAACCCTGGGACTGCATACATATCTGCTGACCTCACAAGACCCAAACATAGTGAAAGTTTTGAAACATGAGGAGAATAAATGTAAGATGACTTCCCTACTTAGTCTAGTAGAAGCATATCTATGTCAAGCAGGAATGGAAATCAAACCAAAAGTAGATAAAAATCAGGCAGCAACTGTGCCAAAAAACAAAAGAAATAAGGTGAAGGATCAGATGAGAAGGCAAGAAATGTGGAAAATGCATAAATACAGTTACAAGTATAGAAAACTCCTGGAACAGCCTCATGTTGATCAGGATCGAAGACAGGAATGGTTAAGGAGAGGTGAATTCAAACAAAAGATGAAAGGTTAATATTGGGGGCCCAAGATAGTGGACTATGTACACATTGGTTTACAAAGTCCTTTGAGCATGTAAGAGAAACAGACAAATGAAGGTTTTGTAAAACAGAATTGGAAACAGTTGCACACCTTGTTGCTGGTTGTGACATACTAATGGCAGAAGGACTGTATACTGAAAGGCATAGTAATGTGGCAAGACTGTTGCACTGGGGATTATACAACATTATAATATTGAAGTAGCTGAAGAACACTGGAAACATGAGCCACAGAGCATATAGTAAACAATGAAGTCTACATCACATGGGATCACCCCATTACCAAGAGTTCAAAAGATAGATACAAGAAAACCAGATATAGTGGTCCAGGAAAAGAAGGCAAAAGTAGCATTAATCGTTGAAATCGCTACAGCCAATGACTATAGTGTCTTATGTACAGAGAGACACAAAGTCATAAACTAGCAAGATTTGCAGGCAGAAATAAAGGCAATGTGGAAGAAGGATACTCACTTCCAGTAGTAGTTGGAGCAACGTGTCTTATAAAAAATAATTTACAATTGTACTTAGATACATTACTGATACATGTAGTGCTGCATGAATTGCAAAAGGAAATTATTACTTGGATACATTTTGGGTGCTGTGAAGAACACTTCTGTCCAATATCAACAACTGAAGCAATATAAATTTCATGTACTTTAATCATACTTTAACTTAAGAATGGGGTCAATTCTTGTCATGGTATTAGAAGCTCAAAAGACTTGGAGAAGTTAAAAAGGTGTCTGTATGGAGAGATGGTAAAATCAACAAGAAAAGGAGAGTAATATTTCTAAAATTGAAGTCATTTTCAAGTGTGTGTACCCTCATGTGGTGGACCCTGTTTTCACAAAATCTCACTAAGGTGATACTGATACATAGACTGTATTTTATATAGCATATATTGTGGAGAGGGGTAGGTTAAAGAGTAAAAAAGACAGCTGGATGCTCAAGTCCCAGGATAAAAAAATGTGCCCAATCCTGGTCTGTGCACTGGTGCCAAGACTGGAAAAAAATGGCAGTGCAGAATCCTCAAGACATGGAACATTCCTACAATGGGGTTAGGCCAAGCTTGGGGGGTGGCTCCTTATTGTAGAATGAAGTATAGTCGACAAAAATCGACAGGCCAATAAAGAGACCCAAAGATAATAGAGGGACTAGTGAGGTAAAGGAAGAAATTAAGTGCTGTTACTATTGTGCAAGAAGCCAAGAAGTTTCAGGTAGATGATATTCAATAAGATTAAAGAAGAAGAAGAAGAAGAAGAAGAAGAAGAAAGCAAAATACTTGCATAAAAACTGTCAAAAGCTTCAATTAAAATGTTATTTTCATTAATACAACAAATTCATGAAAAGCTTTACACAAAGAAAGAATCTTTGGGCTGCCTGGAAAAGAAGCAACAGAGGAAGTTTGAAACATCACAAAGAACACTATAAACAATTCACTGATGGCCCACAAATGTTACAGAGAATCAGGAAACAAAGCAAAAGGAATAAAACCACAGCAAAAAAAGACATATTTTAGAGAAATATCTATGAAGAACATAACAAAGATGCTGAATGGATAGAAGTAAAAGAAACAGTAGGAAGTTCAAATGTGCAGGATATGAAATTGGATGAAGTGGGCGGCCACGGTGGTGCAGCGGTTAGCGTTGCCGCCTCACAGCAAGAGGTTCTCCGGTTCGCTCCTTGGCTGGGGTGCCTTCTGTGCGGAGTCTGCATGTCCTCCCTGTGGTCCCGTAGGTTTCCTCCGGGTGCTCTGGTTTCCTCCCACATCCCAAAGACATGCAGTAGGTGAATTGGACACTCTAAATTGGCCCTAGGTGTGAGTGTGTGCGTGTGTGTGCCTTCTGTGGAAGGTAGGGCACCGGGCTGGCAACTCAACACCATAAAACTCCACTGCCAATCATGAGCGGACAGATGATCTGCTGTGGCGACCCCTAACCAGGAAAAAGCCGAAAGTAGAAGAAGATGAAATTGGATGAAGTAGCAGCCAGATAAATTTTAACAAAATTCAGAAATGCTCATTAGAAAATACACTTACCCAAATGCTGTACCTAACTTCCTGCTAAAAGTAATAATGTCTGTACACAAAGAATGACCCCTGAGTAAGAACTACTTAAATGCGCAACCTGAACAAACAGCAACCTGGTTAACAACAGGAAGAACAATACTCCTTAACAGTGAACCTTCAAGCTATCTTAAAAACTATAAACTAATAACTTGTCTTTCAATGATGTATAAACTATACTGGAATTGATGCTGACAGAGGTTATAGTCAGAAAAAAGCTCAATTGTGGCACTAGAATAAAAGGGTAACAAAAGAAAGTCATATAGTACGCAGGATAATTTGTTGTTAAAGTCATAACAGAAAATTGTAAGAAGGGGAAGAATCTAAGTATGGTATGCATAGATTATAAAAAAGCATTTGAAAGTATCTCACATTCAGGGGCAAACGAGTGCTCACAGATGTATAAGATGCATCCTACCTTGATCAGTTACATTAGAGTAACCATGAAACAGTGGCAAGCCACTTTGCAGCTAAACAATTATGAAGGACAAATTGTTACCCCAGGGATAAAAATATAAATGGGGATATTCCAGGGTTATTCCACTAATCTTTTGTCTTGACGTTAACCCATTAAGCTGTCTACTTAACACATTAGGTCATGGTTATAGCCTGACTCCCAGAAAATAACCAAGTGTAAAGACTTATCTTCTTTTTGTGGATGATATAAAACTGTATAGTTCATCAGATGAGTTGACAGCACAACTGCAAGTGGTTAAAACTTTATCAGATGATATAAGAATGCTATTTGGCCTTGATAAATGTGCAAAAGTGACATTTAAAGCAGGAAAGCTGCAGCGCCAGACAATAATCAGTGTGGGATAAGAATGTTATATCAAACAACTTGAGCAGGAGGGTATGTATAAATATTTGGGGTTTGATGAAGATTCAACAATAAAACATGAACAAATGCAAACAGAACTCAGCAAGGGATATTTTAGAAAACAAAAGAAAACACCCTGACATCCAAGAATAAAGTCCAAGCTATAAACCAATTTGTTCTTTCTGTTCTAACTTTTTTGAGGTATTGGATCAGGTGGACAGGAAAACAAGAAAAATTCTTCACACTTATCAAATGATAAATAAAAATCAGTGTATACTAAGATTATATATTCCTCATCCTGAAGGAGGTATGGGCCTCCTCAAAATTGATTACGTGTAGGTTTGCAGTCATAGGACTGCATAAATATCTGCTGACTTCACCAGATCCAAACATGGTGAAAGTTTTAAATCACAATGATTGGAAGTCTAGGATGACTTCTGTGATTAGTTTAGCAGAAGCATATCTGCATCCATTGAGAATGGAAATTAAACCAGAAGTAGACAAAAATTGGGTAGTAATTGAAAGTGCCAAGAAACAAAAGAAGAAAGAGTATAAAGAGAAGGATTAGATGTGAAGTCAAGAAATGTGGAAAAGGCATAAATATAGTTGCAAGTACAGAAAACTCCTGCAACAACCTCATGTCAATCAGGATCTGACACAGGAATGGTTAAGGAGAGGTGAAAGTGTGTGTGTTTATGTATGTTTGTGTATACAGTGGATATAAAAAGTGTACATACCCCTGTTAAAATGCCAGTTTTTTGAGATATAAAAAAATGAGACCACAATAAATCATTTAAAAACTTTTCCCACCTTTAATGTGACCTATACCACACATGTATGTACATACACAGAAGTACAATAACATATATTCATATACTCACATACATATATAAATCCAGGCACACACATATACAAACATAAAATTACACACACACACATTATATGAATCTCTCTCTCTCTCTCTATATATATATATATAAATATATATACACACACACACACACACACACAAATGCATGTCCCTATATATAAATATATATATGGGTTATCTTTACATTATCGAACGTTCAAATGTTCGACAGATATATGGCCGAAACCATATCATCGAACATTCAAATGTTCGACAATGCAAGCCCCCCTGCACCCCCCCACCCCTCTACTTAAATATACGAACTCTGAGATCACACTACATTGCGGTAACAGGAAATATTCCTGTTCCGCTCGGTATGGAGATGTCCATTCAGTCATTTGCCATAACCGCAATTTAGTGCGATCTCGGAGTTGGTATATTTCGGTAACGGGGATGTGGGGATGCAGGGGGTTTGCTATTGACATTGTTTTTTCGTCTGTTTCATCCGCATTAACTTACCATTTCATTGTCAAACATTCAAATGTTCGATGATATGGTCTCACCCATATCATTGTCGAACATTTGAACATTTGATAATATAAGGGTAACCCACAGATAAAGATATATATATATATATATATATATATATATATATATATATATATATATATATATATATATGTTTACTATCAAAATGTCGATCGCCCATCCTCGACACCACTAACGCGAACTCCGAACAGCAACTGTTGGGATGTCGAACACCGATATTCCGAAATGCAAAATCTCGCCCCCCCCGTTGGACCCATGGTAGCACTTGTTTTGTGGTGTAGCGGTCGGAAATGTCGACGTTCGGTGTTTTAGTTCGATAGCTTGAGGAATCGGCATTACAGCTTTCGCATAAAGGAGTCGACAGTAGGTACATTCGACGATGGGCGATCGACATTGTGATAGTAAACTATATATATATATATATATATATATATATATATATATATATATATATATGTAGTATACATACATGTTTTTGTGATATAAAAACTGAGACCATAATAAATCATTTTAAAACTTTTCTCACCTTTAATGTGACCTATAACCTGTACAATTCAATTGAAAAACAAACAAATCTGTTAGGGGAAAAAATATACAAAATAAAAAATGTACAATAAGCTGGTTGCATTAGTATGCACACTCTTAACCTAATACTTTGTTGAAGCACCTTTTGCTTTAATTACAGCATTCAGTATTATTGGGTAGGAGTTTATCAGCATGGCACATCTTGACTTGGCAATATTTGCCCACTCTTCCTTGCAAAAGCTCTCCAAATCTGTTAGATTGTGAGGACATCTCTTGTGCACAGCCCTCTTCAGGTTACCCCACAGATTTTCTATTAGATTTAGGTCTGGGCCATTCCAAAACTTTAATTTTCTGCTGGTGAAGCCATTCTTTTGTTGATCTGGATGTATGTTTGGAGTCATTGTGTTGAAAGGTTAAATTCCTCTTCATCTTCAGCTTTCTAGCAGATGCCTGAAGGTTTTGGGCCAAAAGTGACTGGTATTTGGAACTGTTCATAATTCCCGCCCCCCTTGACTAAAGACCCAGTTACAGCTGAAGAAAACCAACCCCAAAGCATGATACTGCCACCACCATGTTTCACTGTGGGGATGGTGTTCTTTTGGTGATGTGAAGTGCTGTTTTTGTGCCAAACGTACCTTTTGGAATTGTGGCCAAAAAGTTTAACCTTGGTCTCATCAGACCATAACACTTTTCACACATGCTTTTGGGAGACTTGATGTATTGTTTTGCAAATTTTAGCCAGACCTGAATGTTTGTCTGTGTAAGAAAAGGCTTCCGTCTTGCAACCCTACCCCATAGGCCAGACATATGGAGAATATAGGAGATTGTTGTCACATGTAGTACACAACCAGCACTTCCCAGAAATTTCTGCAGCTCCTTCAGTGTTACTGTAGGTCTCTTGGCAGCTTCCCTGACCAGTTTTCATCTTGTCTTTTCATAAATTTTGAAGGGAAGTCCAGTTCTTTGCAACGTCAATGTTGTCCCATATTTTCTCCACTTTATGATGACTGTCTTCACTGTGTTCCATGGCATATCCAGTGCTGTGGAAAATTTTTTTTACCCTTCTCCCAACTGATACCTTTCAACAATGAGATCTCGTTGATGCTTTGTAAGCTCTCTGTGAACCATGGCTTTTGCTGTAGCAGGCAACTGAGTGAATGTCAGGAAAATCCTACCAGGACAGCTGAACTTTATTTGGGGTTAATCAGAGTCTCTTTAATTGATGGCAGGTGTGTACCCAAGAAGACTGAATGTTGTAATTAAAGCAAAAGGTGCTTCAACAAAGTATTAGTTTAAGGGTGTGCACACTTATGCAACCAGCTTATTGTACGTTTTTTTTTATCTTTATATTTTTCCCTAAGAGATTTGTTTGTTTTTCAACTGAATTGTGCAAGTTATATAGTTTTCATCTTGGTCTTCACAAAAAAAAAAAATCATCATTTTTGTAGATTATGTAATTACATACATTTTGACTAACATTTTATAATTATTATAAGAATAACATATTGTTCATGAAATGTTTTACTTTATGGTAAGGAAAGTCAAACTGTGTTGAGTTTTTAAGTAATTTACTATACACTTGGCCTCATCATTCTTAGCCCTGTTGCAGTCCATTAATCACTTAAAACTTCAGTTGAAACAGAACGTCAGTGGTAAAGACATTACCACAACAAGTGTGAAGGGAATAAAAATGTCTCCATTCATCTTGATGGACAGTCAAGAGGTGGAAATGCCCCCATTCACACTAACGAGGTGATAGAGATAGAGATTCATTCCTCAGGTCTGATAGATCCCCATTTTATCAATGCTTCACAATTAAAGGGAGAGTATCAAAGGTTGGGGTCTCTGAAAAACTTTTTTTTTATTAAGACAAATGATAGTACATCCTACCAAAGGTAGCACTGATATCTTAATTCTCAATTTATTTTTACTAAATTAGGTGTATTTTAGAAGTTTAGTTCTGCAGTATGTCCCACTTTCACTCTGCTTGAAAAGTACCTCCCACAATCTGATGTCATCCTTTTTCCCATCCAACCTCCTCCATGCTTAATTATTTTTCCCTTAGGTAACATTTCCAGCATTATTTTTATTTCCCTGGGGAAACAAATACCATGTTACTTTTTGTTCCGTTCAGCTTGTTGCACTTTAATATATGAAGCTGACCTTACTTTATGTTGCAGTATTTATTGTTCAGTGAAAACAGCTGTTTACTGTGATCTTAATTTGGCAAACACATTAATAAACATTCTGAGTTTTTCATTTTTTTCTGGTGCATTTTTCATTGGATGACAATCCTGTCTGCTGGAAAAAGCATTTTACTATTAGATGCTGTGCACGATCTGATTTTGAATTAACTCTTACCAGCATGCATTCATGCATGCACCCTGTTCTTACTGTTTTGGATTAGAAACCTGTCTCCAAGAAACAAGCAACACGTTTATTTATTATCTGACTTGTTCTGGCATTTTTATCATTAAAATTAACTTGCGGCAGTATCTGGCGGTTTTTATATTGTGCTAAAACATTAGCACCTATATATTAAGATATATTAGAACATTTTTAAACTTGTTTTTTGCAAGCTGTTGGTTCACTTGGCTTTTGGCTTTACAGCTGGTTTACATTTTATAGTAAATTGTAAATTGTATGGTTGAGCTCTGGCACTCCTGTGATCAAAATAACTTTTTTATTTTCAGTTCCACTGCTTGCTTCAGGCTGCTGAAATACTTTAGCTACCATCTCTCTCAATTAAATCTTTCTGCATATTCCCACCAAATCAACTACATCTTAAAACAATAAGATTATTATATTATATAAGGATATAGGGGCTGGTAATACTAACACATATGTGATAATGGAGCTGCATCAGAGTAGCAAGTTATCAGTCTTTATTTTCCCTTGATGGCTAATCTACGAGAGGTACTATTGTGACTGCCTTTACATTTGGTGGACTGCTGCAGTATGCATGGCAAGGGTGACCCTTTAATATATTTGCGGAAACTTTGCTTAATGAGGATGTAAAGTGCTCAACAGACACTGTTAAAGTGCATAAGATCTGTGCTGGCAAAAGTAGTAGAAAGTGAGGTCCTCCACTACATATTTTTGTTCAAATACCTCTGTTCATTTGTGATGAGAATGGGTGATGTCTAAAGTGCCATATCATTCAAGTAGTATTAATACCATTCATGCATGTCACAAATATTCCAAAGGCACTATGTTTTATGACCTTTCACGCCTTGCCAGAACACTCTCCCACCACCATTCCTTTAATATGATAGATTCATTTTCTGAATGGATGTGTTAGTTATGTTGGAATGGACTATGAATTTATTATAAAGTTGTCAGTCATATATTTACATGCACAGGGGATTTTTTTCTATTGTATAAAATATTTAGGTTTTATTATGATATTTTCCCTTTCATGTAAAGCAGAAAAATAAACAAGTATTTTTGGTCTGCTTATTTTTACTATCATTGCCTGCCAGCCTCCAGCCATCCCACTATTCATTGGATCAGTCATTCCTCCATAGAGAGTTAGTCATGGATGACCATTATCTAGACTGTCAGGTCTTTTTGATAAAGGTTTAAGTCCCCACTCTACTTAGCCAATGTGTAAGCTTACCTGTAAAAGGGTTTGGTATAAAGTTTTGTTTGTGGCATTGTGCATACTCGTACTGTGGCATTGTACACATTCGTACTGTGGCATTGTACACATTCGTACTGTGGCATTGTATACATTCATACTGTGGCATTGCACACATTCATACTGTGGCATTGCACACATTCTTACTGTGGCATTGTGCACATTCATACTGTGGCATTGCACACATTCATACTGTGGCATTGCACACATTCTTACTGTGGCATTGTGCACATTCATACTGTGGCATTGCACACATTCATACTGTGGCATTGCACACATTCTTACTGTGGCATTGTGCACATTCATACTGTGGCATTGTACACATTCATACTGTGGCATTGTGCACATTCATACTGTGGCATTGTGCACATTCTTGCACACCCCAGAAAGACTACTGTTTATTAAATCATGATAGATCCAAGTACATGTGGATATCCCTTACCTGCATGCTGCACCTTAAGCCATTGTCATAGCAGTCTGGACCACTTCTTTAAGCAGAAATAGGCAAGTCAGCACTGACTGCTTACTCCCACCCTCCCCAGTCATGTCAATGGGTCAAAACAGCGTGATTCTGATTTGTGTCCCTTCTGAATTTCCACTACTATAGCCTGTTGTCAAAGGTCAAGGATGCGTTTATAAGCTAGAATTGAATTTAATATGATTGACATAGGTTTTCTTAGGTTTTACTTGGTTCTGTCTAAGAAACCACTTAATATATCATTTGGTCTTATTGAATTTGACTTCTTAATTTTTTTGTCACAGTTTTGTCTGTAGTCATATAAGGAATGGCTTATTCATTCATAAAGCACATTGTCATTTTTTTTTTACTTTCTGTGATGTTAACACATTTTTTTTCTGCAAGTACATTCAACAAATCCTATGGCTGAGTAATTTCTTGATTGTGTGATAGCATGGTATACTCCCATTGTTTCATGCAACTTTTCTTATATAATTGAAAATGCCTTATTAATTTTTCCTTTTGCAGCCAAATAGTTCATACTTGGATAAGGAGAATGTGATAGGAAAAGTTGTTCAATTTGTGTAGTTTATCTATACGAACATGTTTTTACAACTAGGGTTATAAGGTAAGTAATATGTCTTTTTCTGTTATATAGCCCAAGTTTTTGATCATAACAGATGGATTTTTTTGTTGAATTTATCTTCATTTTTGGGTCTTACTGGTTGTGGTTTACTATTGTAGAAGACAGTATTGTAGAACTCACTGACGGGATCCTTAATAAGATTTACTCCATTTAGGATGGTGTCACAGTCTGTTTTTGTAAAGACGTCATTTGTCATGTCATACTTTGCTGTGTTAAAGTCGAGGATAAGAGGATGATGTCATGATCTATGTTTGCTATACAGTGTATAATAGTGAGTGGGGAGCAGAAATACTATAGCCTTATACAATGTCTAAGATACTGCTAGTCCTAGTGGAATTTCATGCAGTTTGGCCCAAGTTCCTTTCCTTAACATAAGTTAATGTTTGGGCATGTTTCCCCCTCCTCATCATCATCAGTAACCCCATTTTCCCAATTTTCTACATGGGGTTGGGGTGTTATATAAACTGTGACCACATCTCTCGAGTCACTGCAGCTCTCCTACTTTCTCTGATAGTCATGCCTGACTGTCACAGGTCTTCTCACACAATCCAGCCATCTATCTACTGGATGTCCTTGTTTCTTCATGCCTTCTTCTCCCAAATCATCTTCACCAAACCATCAGCTTTCCTACACATGTACCTGAACCACTGTAGTCTGTTCTCTTTGACCTTTTCTACAAAACGATCTACTCTGGCATCTGCTCTTATGTCCTCATTTCTTCATCTGTCCCACTGTGTGCATCCTACATCCAATCTCAGACACTTCTATCTCCATCACCTATAGCTTCCTCAAATGGTCTGCCTTCACTGCCCAGGTTTTGGTACCATACAATAGTAGTGGTCACATCACTGTTTTGTACAACTTACGTTTCAGCTTCTTTGGCATTCTTCTGTCATAAATACCCCTGACATTCTCCGGCATTTGGCTGCAGCTCTCATTTAGACTTCTCTTTCCCTTCTCCTCATCCACCACTCCCAGATATTTGAAGCTGTTAACCTGTTCCACTAACCCCCCCCCACTTTTCAGCTTCTTCTGATTTCCCCACTTGCTGCCATGACAACTGTAAAGGTCTCTGTACCACACAATAGTACTAGTCGCACCACTGTTTTGTACATCTTACTTTACAGCTTCTTTGGCATTCTTCATAGGTTCATAGATTGGTACTAGGCTATCGGCCTTAGGGCCTATACAAGCCTAGCCTTCTGTCATGCACTACTCTTGACAGTCTGTGCCAGTTGGCTGAACCCCTCTGATTCTAGCTTTGACCTCCTCATTCAGACTTCTCTTCTCCTAAACCATCCCTCCCAGAAACCTGAAGCTGTTAACCTGTTCCACTATTTCCCTTCTATCGCAATTCTCTTCTGATTTTCCCCATTTACTGCCATTACCTCTGTCTTGTCTTAGCTTCATCCTGTGTGCCTTCAGTTTTGCATTCCATTCCCTTATCATTTGCTGAAATTCCTGTTCAGAGCTGGCTTGTAATGCCACATTGTCTGCATATGGCAGCTTTGTTAATCTATTCTCTCAGACCTGTTTGCTAATGTCGTCCACCCCCAGTATGAACAGGAGTGGGCTTGAAGATGAATTTTAATGCACACCCATTCCGACTGGGAATCCCTGTGTGAGTCAGAACACTGTTTGTACTTGTGTAGCTAGGTCTTGTCCATAGCCTGCACTAATTCTGCCAGTGTTTCTGGGGCTTTGAACCATCTCAAAACTGTACAAGTCAGCTATCTTAGGACTTTGTCATATGCTTTCTCCAAAGTGTAGGAATGCCCAGATGGACTCTTTCCTCATCTCTAACTTCTTCACTACTATCTATCTGATTGCAGACGTTTACTTGGTTGTGCTGCAACCTTATTTGTATCCAAACTGCTCATTTCCCGTGTTACTTTCTACTACTCAGCAAGTTAATTGATCAATCACCCCTACAGCACAACTCTAGTTGTTCCGATGCTGTTCATTTTACAGATGTGCAAAAGGTCCATCAGAGCTGAATCTGAAGATGCCTTGTATGCCAGGCATAGATTGACTCTCAGTAACCTGTAGGAGATGGAATATAGAGACAGGGCTTTAAGGCAATCCATATAGGACAATGTGTTTATACCCTGAATTCTCCTGGTAAGGAGCCTTTGTGGGTTTTCCAGCTGTTGCATATATCTGGTCAGGTACATCCCAATGGGAACATTATACTCAATGATGGGTCTGATAAATGCCAAATAAAGTGGCACTATGACTTGCTTAGACCAGGATGCCATCCCTTACTTATAGGCTGGACAACATAGAATGATGTTCTGACTACCTTGACCATGTGTTTTTCAAAGGCCGGATTACTGTCTACTTAACTTACCAGATCCATGACTACTGTGTCAATTCTTTTTGGTGTCTTATTGATGGAGTAATTTGCCTGGGTAGCAGTTTTCCCAAAAGGCATTATAATGCATTTCTTGGCATTGAGTTTTAATCTGTGACTTTGGCACCAGTCATTTGCCTGAGTTAGACCCTCCTGTAAGATGTTGTGCCATGGTGGAATCTATGATAATCCAAATTTGCAGTCACCTGAGAACATGGTCAGCCAAAAGCCCTTGATATTAGCCTTCACTGCCAAGAAGTAGATGCCAAATATAAGTGGCCTCACCACTGAGTTCTGAGGTACCCCACTGGTGATTGGTCCCTTGGTGGAGGTGGTATCACCAATCCTGACTTTTTCAGTCCTGTCTGTGAGCCAACTGGCAATCCAGTGAGTTATGTAGGGATTTATGTCCAGTTCAGTGAGTTTGTCAAAAATAACTGAGGGGGCTATTGCATTAAAAGCCCTAGCCAGCTCTAGGTAGGCAATATGCACCATTTTCCATTCATTTATTGCCTTGTGACCTTCTCAAAGAAGTCCATCAGGTTTAGTAGGCATGATCTTCCCTTGACAAAGTCAAACTGCATAGAGTCCAGTGTCTGAAGGTTGCCTGTGGCTTTGTTGATCGTTTCAATGATAATTTGTTCCATGCTTTCCACATTAGACTAGTCAGACAAATAGGTCTATAGTTTCCAGGGTTGGTTGATGGGCCACCCTTGTGAAGTGGGATAACGGTTGCAGTTCTCCATTCTCATGGTACAAAGCCTGTTTTGATGCCATAGTTGAAAAGTTACTCAAGTGGTCCCGAAAGGTCATGTTTCAAGGTGTTTGAATGCATTACCAGATACTGTAGGGGGCCATTGAGGCTGTGTTTTTAGCTTAAGCAAGTGCCATCAGGACCTGCTCCCTGTTAATAGTTGGGGATTATGCTACTCGATATTTCATGGGGGAGGCAGAGGGAGAGTGGGGGGTGAAGTCTGAGCTAAATATGTCATCCAGCAAATTCACTATGTTGCTCTGTTCAGTAAAGGTGACACCACTGAACAACAGTTTGGCACACTGATGGGTGCTGCCTTTGAGGTTTTGAACATAGCTATCAAAAACCTTGTTGCTGGCTTTAGCCTATGAGGCTATCTTGATTTCATAATTGGCCTTGGACTTAATTAGCCCTCTAAGTTTCCAGTTTAGTTTAATTAGAGAGCTCCTATCATTATGGGAGCTGTTCTTCCTGATTTTAGCCATCAGTTTTTTCCTTTTGTAATATACCCTGTTAAGGTTAGCATTCCACAAGTGTGGTTTGTTTGTTTGTTTGTACAGTTTGTTTCTGCTTACTTCTAGTAGGTACAGTAGCATGCAGGGTCTCTGTGAACAATCCCACATAGGTTGCTGAGAACTCAGGGTTGGGAGCGGCATTGAATTTTGACAAACTATTGCTTAACAGGATGTAGTTTGCTTTGGAATAGTTCCTAATGGTTATAGGGTTTGCTGGGGTTACTGAATTGATTTTTATTTTAAAGGAGAAAACTTTGTTGTTTGACCTCACCAGTAGGTTATGACACTGGTAGGGTGTAGTGCACTCCCATATTGGTGAGTACCAGGTCCGTTATGTTTGAACATTGGTGGAAGTGCACACTATCTGGTCAAAGGTATTTGTGTTTATAAACTCCAGGAATTATTGTGCCTGTGGGTATGAGGCTGTATATGTCTTTCAGTTTATAGATGAGTAATTAAAGTCTCCTATGAATAGGATGGGTTCCTATTGGAATATCGAATTTTCAATTGTCCTAATCACTAAAGGTCGACCTTTAATGACTGAACAATTGAAAATTCAAACTATTCAAAATAAACATAAAAAAAAAAGAAAAAGTAAAGGGTGTGCCCCCCACACCCCCCGCTACTTAAATATACCAATTCCGAGATCATGCTACAGTGTAGGAAAGGGAAATCTTCCCTTTCCACACCACAGTTCCTTAAAGTGCGATCTCAAAGTTGGTATATTTAAGTAGTGGGGGAGTGTGAGAGGCGCAGCCTCCCACGTGGGGGCTGCTGGGGGGCTTGCCCCCTGCTTTAACCTGTCAGGGTACATTTCCTTAGTTTTATTTATTTATTTTTTTAAATTTCGAAGTTATGGAACTTTGATCAAATGGTGTCGATCATATGGTATTCGATGTTCCGTAACTTCAGTTTTGTAATAGGTAACCAAATAGGATATTTGGTTTAATGGTGAGTGTCTCCAGTAGGTCTAGGTATGAGCTAAGGGTTTATAAGGACATACAGGATGACCTATAGCTTCATAGGATATGGTATCAGACTTTGTCTATGGTGATTTGCGTGTGGATAAATACCAGGGTATGGTATCAGACTTTGTCTATGGTGATTTGCGTGTGGATAAATACCAGGGTATGGTATGGGACTTTGTCTATGGTGATTTGCGTGTGGATAAATACCAGGGCATGGTATCGGACTTTGTCTATGGCGATTTGCATGTGGATAAATACCAGGGTATGGTATCGGACTTTGTTTATGGTAATTTGCGTGTGGATAAATACCAGGGTATACTATCGGACTTTGTCTATGGTGATTTGCGTGTGGATAAATACCAGGGTATGGTATTGGACTTTGTCTATGGTGATTTGCGTGTGGATAAATACCAGGGCATGGTATCGGACTTTGTCTATGATGATTTGCATGTGGATAAATACCAGGGTATGGTATCGGACTTTGTCTATGGTAATTTGCGTGTGGATAAATACCAGGGTATGGTATCGGACTTTGTCTATGGTGATTTGCGTGTGGATAAATACCAGGGTATGG
This sequence comes from Protopterus annectens, assembly GCF_019279795.1. NCBI lineage: Eukaryota > Metazoa > Chordata > Ceratodontiformes > Protopteridae > Protopterus > Protopterus annectens. The sequence goes on from NC_056744.1 coordinate 1,717,205,414, forward strand.
TATTGGACTTTGTCTATGGTGATTTGCGTGTGGATAAATACCAGGGCATGGTATTGGACTTTGTCTATGGTGATTTGCGTGTGGATAAATACCAGGGTATGGTATCGGACTTTGTCTATGGTGATTTGCATATGGATAAATACCGAGGTATGGTATGGGACTTTGTCTATGGTGATTTGCATGTGGATAAATACCAGGGTATGGTATCGGACTTTGTCTATGGTGATTTGCATGTGGATAAATACCAGGGCATGGTATTGGACTTTGTCTGTGGTGATTTGCGTGTGGATAAATACCAGGGCATGATATCGGACTTTGTCTATGGTGATTTGTGTGTGGATAAATACCAGGGTATGGTATCGGACTTTGTCTATGGTGATTTGCGTGTGGATAAATACCAGGGTATGGTATCGGACTTTGTCTATGGTGATTTGCGTGTGGATAAATAACAGGGCATGGTATCAGACTTTGTCTATGGTGATTTGCATGTGGATAAATACCAGGGTATGTTATCGGACTTTGTCTATGGTGATTTGCATGTGGATAAATACCAGGGCATGGTATCGGACTTTGTCTATGGTGATTTGCGTGTGGATAAATACCAGGGTATGGTATCGGACTTTGTCTATGTTGATTTCCGCGTGGATAAATACCAGGGTATGGTATGGGACTTTGTCTGTGGTGATTTGCGTGTGGATAAATACCAGGGTATGGTATCGGACTTTGTCTATTGTGATTTGCGTGTGGATAAATACCAGGGTATGGTATGGGACTTTGTCTATGGTGATTTGCGTGTGGATAAATACCAGGGTATGGTATCGGACTTTGTCTATGGTGATTTGCGTATGGATAAATACCAGGGCATGGTATCGGACTTTGTCTATGGTTATTTGCGTGTGGATAAATACCAGGGTATGATATCGGACTTTGTCTATGGTGATTTGCGTGTGGATAAATACCAGGGCATGGTATTGGACTTTGTCTATGATGATTTGCATGTGGATAAATACCAGGGTATGGTATCGGACTTTGTCTGTGGTGATTTGCGTGTGGATAAATACCAGGGTATGGTATGGGACTTTGTCTGTGGTGATTTGCATGTGGATAAATACCAGGGTATGGTATTGGACTTTGTCTATGGTGATTTGCGTGTGGATAAATACCAGGGCATGCTATTGGACTTTGTCTATGGTGATTTGCCTGTGGATAAATACCAGGGTATGGTATGGGACTTTGTCTATGGAGATTTGCGTATGGATAAATACCAGGGCATGGTATCGGACTTTGTCTATGGTTATTTGCGTGTGGATAAATACCAGGGCATGGTATCGGACTTTGTCTATGATGATTTGCATGTGGATAAATACCAGGGTATGGTATCAGACTTTGTCTGTGGTGATTTGCGTGTGGATAAATACCAGGGTATGGTATGGGACTTTGTCTGTGGTGATTTGCGTGTGGATAAATACCAGGGTATGGTATTGGACTTTGTCTATGGTGATTTGCGTGTGGATAAATACCAGGGCATGGTATTGGACTTTGTCTATGGTGATTTGCCTGTGGATAAATACCAGGGTATGGTATGGGACTTTGTCTATGGTGATTTGCATGTGAATAAATACCAGGGTATGGTATTGGACTTTGTCTATGGTGATTTGCGTGTGGATAAATACCAGGGCATGGTATCGGACTTTGTCTATGGTGATTTGTGTGTGGATAAATACCAGGGTATGGTATGGGACTTTGTCTATGGTGATTTGCGTTTGGATAAATACCAGGCTATGGTATCGGACTTTGTCTATGGTGAGTTGCGTGTGGATAAATACCAGCGCATGGTATCGGACTTTATCTATGGTGATTTGCGTGTGGATAAATACCAGGGTATGGTATCGGACTTTGTCTATGGTTATTTGCATGTGGATAAATACCAGGGTATGGTATCAGACTTTGTCTATGGTGATTTGCGTGTGGATAAATACCAGGGTATGGTATCGGACTTTGTCTGTGGTGATTTGCGTGTGGATAAATACCAACGCATGTTATCGGACTTTGTCTATGGTGATTTGCACATGGATAAATACCAGGGCATGGTATCGGACTTTGTCTATGGTGATTTGCATGTGGATAAATTCCAGGGCATGGTATCGGACTTTGTCTATGGTGATTTGCGTGTGGATAAATACCAGGGTATGGTATTGGACTTTGTCTATGGTGATTTGCGTGTGGATATATACCAGCGCATTGTCCTATTTAACCAACGCAGAGTTATGCTTGTTTCTAATACAGACTGATACACCAGCTTCTGTCCCTGCCTGTACAGCTGATTAAATGTGTGGGAGGCCCTGAAACCTTCCACTGCAGGTGTACTTTCTGTGGATTTAAACAATGTCTTGGTAAAGATACAGATGCCTATATCCTCCAGAGTGAGGAGAGCTTGTAGGGCGTGGAGTTTCTTGTTTAGTCTCCTTGCATTGAGCAGCAACACCTTCAGGTTACTTTGGGATGTATTTGTTATGTCAGTAGGTTTGTCAGTTTGGCAGTGTCTAAAAAAGGCTGTAAAGGGGTGGATAAAGTTTTAGTTAATATTTGAAGCCTAGGGGAGATAGGTGCAGACCATCCTTTTTAAAGCAATGTCGTTTGCTGACCATATCCTCACATGCTGACAAATATTGAATTCCCATGGACAGACACCAGAAACTAAGCCAATTACTGAAGTCAATCATCTTTTGTTAGCACCGTGGCATCATCCGTGGTGAAGGTCAAATTCTGCTCAATGCAAGCCGCATACTAACTGAGACACTTACTTGTTTAATGTAAAAGTATATCTTTAACATAAAGGATTAGGTCATGCATAGGGATGTCATTAGGAAGGTTAATGTTAAGACAAGTAAGGGGCAAGACGTATGAGGGATGGAGTGAAAAATGCTGAGCATGAGTTGGAGTTTTTATAGCAGCTTTGAAACTGAGCAACTCAGCATGGTCATGCAGTCCCTGCCATCTACTATCACAGTCATACAGAAGTATTTTCCATATTGGTTTAGTCTAATTATAACTTGAGCCACTGTTTTTCTTATAGGGTTACCACCTGTCCCTCTTTGCACAGGACAGTCCCTATTTAGACACTTGTTTCCTGTAAAAATAAAAAAAAAAAAAAAAAAAAAATGGCAAATGTCCTGAGAGTTTATGAGAAATAGATTTTATAAGCGTCCTTTAATATAGGATCATAGGAGGTGACTAGGCTATTGGTCCTGAGGCCCTTATAAGCCTTACCAAGAGTTTAGCCCATGTTTAGACAAGTCAGCACCAAGAGCCCCTGTCCAGCAGGGACATAGGTGGAATCCCAAGAGTGTATTTTCTGTTACTTATCCAGTTATCCAGGTTGCACTTAAAAAGGGATAATGAGGTACTCTGCTTGACGTGGCAAGGGAGTCTGTTCCACATATGGGGGAGTCTCTGGGACACAAATCTGTCCCATCAACAAGTCCTATTGAAATCACAGACCAGGTTGAGATTGTGTGTACGGGTTGCTCAAGTGAAGCTTGACTTGCGAATATGCAGCAGTCCCATCAAGGCGGGGTGTGAGATTGCTTTGTATGTCAGACAGAGGTCACCTCTGAGGAGTCTGTATGAAACTGAGTAGAGGCATAGGGCTTTTAGCCTATCTGTGTAGGGTAGGTGTTTGAGGCCCTGGATTCTCCTGGTAAGGAACCTCTGTGGTCTGTCCAGCTGCTGCATGTGCATTGCGAGGTACATGCCAAAGGGGGCATTATACTCAGTAATTGGCCTTATAAGGGAAGAATACAGGGATCTTATAACCTCTGTCCCTGGATGAGATACCCTTACTAATGAGGTGGGCCATATAGAAAGCTTTCTGTACAACAGAAGCAACATGGTGGTTAAACGTCAGGTTGTATCAACCTGGGTGCCCAAATCCCTCACTACTGATTCTGTACTTAGGACACTATTATTAATGTAATAATATGTGGGACGTCACTCTCCCCAAAGGGGATGATGATGCATTTTTTGGCATTCAGCTTGAGGCCATGTTTCTGACACCCAACATTTGTTTGGGTGAGACTCTCTTGGAGGACGTCCACATCACTTGGGGAATTGATGACACCACCCAGCTTGCAGTCATTTGCAAACTTGGTCAGCGATAGCCCACTGGTTTTGGCCTGCACCTTAGAGAAGTATATCCCAAATAACAAAGGCCCCAAGAGCAATCTCTGGGATACACCACTCATTACGGGTCCACTGCTTGATTTGGCTTCTCCTTATTTTGATTAGGTGGGTTCTATCAGTGAGCCAGTTTGCGACCCATCTGGTAACATATGGATTGATGCCTAGTTGAGAGAGTTTATCTACTATGCCTGAGTGGGGAATAGTGTTGAAGGCCTTGGCCAGGTGAAGGTAGGTGGTGTATACCATATTCCCCTCGTACATGGCTTTGGTGACTGTCTCAAAGAAGTCAACCAGATTTAACAGACATGACATCCCTGTGACAAAACCAAACTGTGTGGGGTCGAGCGAGTGTTTAGAGGTTGGCAAAGTCCCTGTTAATGAGATGCATGACAAACCATTCCATGGCCTTGCAGATCAGGCTAGTTAGGCTGATGGGTATATAATTTCCTGGATCAGTGGATGCTCCATCTTTGTGTAAAAGGATGACAGTGGCTGTCCTCCACTTGCCTGAGGCTTGGGTTGAATAGGTTGCCTAATGGTGCTGCAAGTTCATGCCTGAGTTCATGTAGGAATGCAGCCTGGGATGTTATCGGGTCCCATGGAGGCTGTACTTTTTGCCTTTGAGAGGGCAGTGATGACCTGTTCTCTAGAGATAAGGGGTGGGGAGGCAGGTACTGGGGATGTCCTGATTTACTGATGGGGTACAGAGGGGAGAAGTTTTCACTGAATCTGTCTGCCAGTAGATTGGCTATATCTACAGCATCTTTGTATGTGATGTCCTTGACCACCAGTTCTGAACAGATCTGAGTGATTCCTTTGAGTTTGTGGACATATGTGAAGAAGGCCTTATGATTGTCTCTAGTAGATGTGGCCAATTCGGACTTGAAGTTGGCTTTAGAAAATTTCACTAGTGTTCTTATTTGCTTGTTCAGGCTAAGGAGAGATTGCTTCCAATTGGGCACCTGCTCCTTCTTGGTCCTAGACAGCATTTTTTTCCTTTTATTATATAGTTTATTTATTGCAGATGTCCACCAGACAGGTGTACTCTTCCTTGCAGAGGATGATTTTGTCCTGTCAGGTGTTCCTGATTCCATGCATCTATACAAATACTCGTATAGTATTTTGATGTAGATTTGGACATTGGTGCCAGTTCTTACAGTGGGTGAGGGGGTTGTGAAACTGTTTATACCATCCCTCAGGAGGTTGTAATCAGCTTTGGAGAAGTTTTTTGTTTGACAATAGCTAGAGGAGGGTCAGGGGAGATGGTGACTTCAAAAGTGACCACTTTATGGTCAGATCTTCCCGGGGAGGATGATACCGTAGGGGTGTTGCAGTGGTTACTCATGTTGGTTAATACCAACCCCAAGATATTATCACCTCTTTTGGCAGTATCAACAAGTTGTTCCAAGACATTTGCATTGATCAAATTGAGGACTCTCTGGACATTTGTGTTCTGGCATGAGTAGTTTTTCCAGTCTATGGTTGGGTAATTAAAGTCACCCAGGATCAGGGTAAATTGTTGAATCTTGTTAGATTTGAAGAGGTCCTGATAGGTGGAGTGGACATCCTGAATCAAATTTGGGGGCCTATAGCTAGCTATAGTTTGAATAGGGGTCTTGTCAATGGTTAACTGCACCTGGAGTGTCTCCTGTGTGTCATACTGTTTGACCAGCCTTGAGGGAGGTGTGTGTGTCTTTAATATATATTGAAACTCTACCTCTTTGGCTTTGCTGCCCACATTTTGGGGTCTGAAGTTATGATAGGATGAGTAACCAGGTAAGGCTGGGAAGCATACCTCTCAACCTGGAAACATCAAAAATCTGGACAAAGGCCATGAAAAATAGATAGAAATCTGTACACTGATTAACATAAAATTTGCATACATAATTATGTAATCCCACCAAATCCAATGGAACTGTGGGATACCAACTTTCAAATGCAAACTGAAGAACAGACAACCAAAATATGGCCCCAGAGTCCCCCTGCAGCCATTCTGATGTCCCATTACTTGGCTGTTTTTGAACATGGGGCACTCCTACTCATTCAACATACAATGCCTAGTTTAGCAGACAGCTTTGCTACTGCTCTGGTTTGCTTAAATATAAAATGGAGCTGCTTAACGGTGCAGACTGGCAGCAATCAAACAAAGACACACACTCCTCCAAAATTGGTCTGCTTAAAAATAGATTTGGCTGCAGGCCTGCGACTGGTCTGCTTAAAAATAGATTTCACTGTGGCTAAAAATACATATGCTGTTTGAGAGCATAGTATACAATTCTCTTGTCTTTCTTACCTGCATACTTCTTCAAGATAGGGCATTTGGGTGCCTTTTTCCAAATCCAATAAATCTTCTTAAACAGAAGAAGACTCCCTGATCAGCCTTAAAGTCTGACTAAACTTTGTTTTTCTGTTCTACACAAAATACTAACAGGAAAAAAATAAACACTACAGCTAGAACAAATAAATAATTTACCACAACTGGAAACTCCCAACAACTTATCCTGAGGCTCATTTTCAAATACATCTCAGCACAGTTCTCAACCTTCCATCTACAAAACGTAAAACATTACCTCTCATAAAGAGGAGCAAAAGGGGATATTATGGAATACCAACATCTTTGTGTGGGAAGTTCACGGAATGATTAAAATGAGTCACTTTCACTTATAAAAAGCTGTTTTGGTAAAATATAATCATTATCCTTCACCACGGCTATCAAATTAATATTTAACACTGAATGTGTTACAGAGTCTAGATGCATGCACCATAAAAGCTAATGCCCAACTCCTGTGTCACTTAACTCAATCCAAAAATCCACTGCTAGTGTTTCACCGAATATCACTTATTCTCATACATCTGAAGTGTACCTCATTATGAGGAATGTTTCTAATTTTAACTCATAAAAAGTCCTTGCTCCCCACAGTTGCACATTGAGCAAACCTCTCAACCTGTTAGCACAAGTAATCTGAAAGCTAAATATAACTGGGGAAAATGGCATTGGCAAGCTAAACATAATTGGGGAAAATGGCCCAAAGATTACTAAGCATTTTCTGAAGAATAGGAAGCCTGACACTCAAAAGTTTGTCATCATCTACTGATGCCAATCCTCGGTTACATTACATGAGGAGCAGACCAAAAGTATAAGGCAAAAAAACCTGGACATTCTGCAAAAATCTGGACAGTTGAGAGAAATATTGAAAAGGTCCACCACACATTCATTGAATAACTTTTTAGCACTTCTATAGAAATAACATTAAGCCATATTAAGTCAATCATCAAAATAGTTATAAAATAACGCATTTCAGCTAGTCTGCGAGTTTCGCAGTTGAAGTTTCTAGTAACCCGTTTGTCTGGAATCCCACACCTAACCCCTTCAAGCACATACTTATTAAGACCGTTTACAGATTTGCATTTACCTTACCCACCATTCCCACCTTCAAAGAGACAATTTCGGGAAGGTTTAAAAAGATAATGTGCTGCAAACAAAACTCCTCTAATGTAATAACAATCCTTTGAGTTGCCTGTGCCTTTCAGCAGTTAATAGAGATGGTCTACATATATTTACATAATGCAATACACCCGAGATCCCAAACAAACCCTTAAAAGGTTGGCAATGCCATAACGTTGTGCACTGTATTCAAGATAACATTCTCAGGTAAACTGGTTCTGATGAAGTCCTGTTGTGGGGACAAAACCTATGTCAACAACTTTGTGGATTATCTACTTTTACAATAAAGCGTGGACTGGTTTCCTGTTACAAATTTGTGGACATTCTACTTTCATAATAGAACGTGCATTGATTGCTGTTCTCCAGGTGCTTTTTTCCCTTCATATAGTCCAGTGTGGTACATCTCAAGTCATTCATAACAACATGGACTATGACAGAGTCACAACAGTACCTGTTATTGAGAGACTTGAGTGCATGTGTGATATGGCAGATTCTGACACCTGACAAACAACTAACCGTGACTTTCTCCTTATCCAGCCTGGTGAGAGGCACTTTTGTGTGTCTCACAATGGAGTCTCCTATGACTGATATGTTGGGTTTATGGTTATGCCTTAGTGTTTGCAAGACACTGGTGTGTGGACTATGCATGGTATGTGGTGTGGAGGGTTGTGGAATTCTCGTGTGTTTTTGCCCCTGAGGTCTCCTTTGTTTGGGTTTGTTTTTGTTGACAACCTCCGGATATGTGGGTGTGTGTGTGTTGTGTAGTTGTGGATGGTGTTTGAGGTGTAGTGATTGTGTTGACAGCCTTCTCAGTGCTAGATATACTGGCTTTTGAGGGAGAGAGCATAGACTGTAGATTTTGTATGTAATTGCATCTCTTACAAATTGAGTTCCTAGGTGGTAGCAGTAGATGGTTGTCCATGTACATGAGGCAGTTGCTACACTGTCTCAGGATGCCCATATATTAACCAGGCTGGCAGAAGAAACCATAGGAAATTGTCCATCCATATTTGTCAGAATCTGAGTGAGAGAGGCCAGGGAGAGCTAAGGGGTAGGCCTAAAGCCCAAGTGCTTAAACAAAACTAAGAGGCTTAGAGTAACACTTAAAATTTAAACAGGCTAAAAACAAACAGTAATAAATGCAGCAGATAAGATGCAATTGAACACTTTAGAGAACAAGTAGCAGAAAAACCAATATAAAGTGATGCAGTAGGAAGAGTAAACACAAATACTGTAAAAGCAGCTGAATAACGTTTTTTTTTCTTTTTTTTAGTAAAGTGGAAAGAGAGAAAGGAGATAATTCAAGTTTAAGAAACTAAGGGAGGTTTGCCTTCCCAAATGTTCTCTCTGTATTGGGTATAATGAGCTAATGACACTGGACTGGGAAGAGTATCTCAGGTCAAATCTACACTAGGGGCAGGCAACTGCAGAGCTACCAAGTATATTAACAAGAAACCAATAGGGAGGGAGGGTGAGAAACTATGCTACAGCTACTAGCTACACTACTTTAGGCAGAAAATACTACAGAAATATTTATCACAATAGAAAAACAGCAGTGAGACACTAAATGAAAGTTTTAAACTGATAAAGAAGCAAGGAGACTCTAGAGAATGATTTCAACTGCAAACAAATCAGTTATACGATACAGACCTTTGCAAGAAGTCAGAACAAACAGATGGTTAACAAATAGTTAAGAAATAGAGAACATTTCCAGTTAATACCTTTCACACGGTGAAACTAGCTAAAAAAGCTTTACAAACAGTGTGACAGTAACAAAAGTGATTTAACAGACCCTGTAAGGCAGACAATTTCAGTACTGTAGTGCATATTAGTTTATGGCAATAAACTAAAGTAAAAAATAGTAGGCAGCAGACAATAAAAAGTGCTATAAATGGTTAGGATAAGCAATAACTAGTAAAAATAAGCAAAAAAAAAAAAACAGGATGCTTATTGTTATATATCACCGATCAGAGTTGTGGTCAGTGCCCCTCCTCCGTTCAGCTCAGAGTAAATAAACAGAATTCCTCTCAAAGGCAGGGCCTAAATACCAGAAGGTACTATCTGAAACAACTTAAAAGTTCAAAAGGACCAATGAGTGCTTACTCAGAGCCCTAAACCAGCCAACCTTTACCAGCCAGCAACCAATCAACACAATCCTCTCACTAAGGTGAAGAATGGCTTCTGCTAATTCAAGATGGCCTGGGACATGTGCTCAGAACATACAACCACTGCAAACAAACCGCCCTAGGGACAGGAAATCTGAACTGGGACTATGCTACAGATACTAGCTACACTATTTTAGGCAGAAAACACTACAGAAATGTTTATCACAGTAGAAAAACAGCAGTGAGACACTAAATAAAGTTTTAAACAGATAAAAGAGCAATGAGACTTTAGAGAATGCTTTTAAATGCAAACAAATCAGTTATTTAATACACTCCTTGGCAGGAAATTAGAACAAACAAACAGATGCCTAACAAATAGAGAAAATGTCCAGTTAATACCTTTAACACAATGAAACTAGCTACAAACAGTGTGACAGTAACAAAAGTGATTTAACAGGCCCTGTACGGCAGACAGTTTCAGTACTATAGTGCAGATTAGTTTATAGCAATAAAATACAGTAAAAAAATAGTAGGCAACGGACAATAAAAAACTGCATGTTAGAATACCATGTACCTTGCAGTGCACTGACAAATGCATACATTGTTATATACCATATATATATATATATATATATATATATATATATATATATATATATATGTATATATATATATATATATATATACACACACACACACACACACACACACACACACACACACACAAAGATTTCAGGTGTATCATTAGCGTTATTTAAAGTGAGAGTGTCAAGGTTCTGGTGTAAAATAACATTTTCTGTTACTTCACCAATCAGCTTTCTTTCTGAAAATAATAAAAGTTTATTACTTTCTCCTTATTGCTTCAATTTTCTTTCTTTTTTTATCAGTTTGTATCTGGAGGGCATCCCACTCTAGAGTTTGCTTAAGTGTACCTCCCACCAAGGTGACATCACCTCCTTTTGTCACACCCCTTTTTTCCCCTACTTTAAATATACCAGTGTTGACACTTCCAGGATTGTTTTCATTCCCCTGAAAACTAACGCTAAAGCAATTTTGTTCTGTTTTCCTACTGAATGTAAGCATTGCACATTTATACTAAATTAAAAAATGTCACTTATTATTTCGTAGGAATGAAATGCATCTAATTTTGTTGTTGTTAAAGTTCTGTATAAACACGGAGTTTGTAGTTTCCAGCTGCTGATCGTACTTTACTTAATAACAGCCAATTAAAATAGGACTAGAGTGTGATGGGCAACTGGAAAGTACATTTTTTTAATTTTACATAAAGCAAAAATAAAGCCACAAAGCCACTGGGTGCTTTCAGTTCCTTGTTCCACGATTTGCTTTGCAGGATTGCTAGCATACCACTCAACTGTCCAGAGCTGTCTCATTTTTAAGTTAATATGTGGTATTCTGTCCAAATGCCCCCTGAAAAATTAATCTGCAGTATTGCTGTAGATCTAGGACTGAAAGCTAAAGTCTGCCATTATTTTATGCTCGCTAAACAGCCTTTAGCAAGTGAAAAAAACAGAAAGTTTATGTCTGTTCGTGTGAGTGTATGCATGCATGTGAGTGAGAACCAGGTCAATCTCTATTATTTTACAATCACTAAGCAACGCTTTTGTTGTTTAGTGAGTGTAAAAGTAAAAGAAACATAAAAAGGAAAGAAAAGTGTGTGTATGTGTGTGTGTGTTTCTTTCTACATGTGTGAGTGTGTGTGTGCTTGCGTGCATGAAAGCACAAGTGTGTGTGTGTGTGTGTGTGTGTGTGTGTGTGTGTGAGAGAGAGACAGTGAGTGAGACTGACAGACCAGTGGCAGCCACAGTTCAAAAGTTTACATACCTGTCTCCCTCATTGCTCAAGAAAGCTGGATAAAACCTACAAATTATAAAGTTGCTTTTTTCTGAACCATACTTGTAATTGGGGTGGGAGTAAGATCGATCAAGCAGTAGCAGCAGCATTTTCAGAAGTTTGCATAACTCTCGACCTACTAGGTGAAGAAATACGGATAAAGCCTAAAATTGCTTAAATAACAGGACTTGTGTTTAGCAAGTGTTTTCTGAACCACAACTGAGTTTGGGGGTGGGGAGTAAGATCAACTGAACAGTAGCAGCAGCAGTTCAGAGGTTTGCATACCTCACAACCTCGTAGCTCAAGAAATTTGGATAAAACATAAAATAAAGGGGGGGGACAAAGGCTCAAGAAAAAGAACAGATTTTAAATATTGGGGCAAGTCCACTCAAGTATCCTTTAATACAGATAAGTGCTTTCACAATACATACAATAATGCTACATCAGATCAGAACACAGATAATGTCAGCCTCTTAAATAATCACAGTAACCAATCAGAAAACAACAGTGCTAGAGACATGCCCACTAAAATCAATAAAGTCAAAATACATACACATAGACTCGAAAAAACAAGTGTGTGCGTGTGTGTGTGTATTTAATATATATATATATATATATATATATATATATATATATATATATATATATATATATATAGTGTATATAAGTATAGTACACACTTTAATAAAATAAAAACAGAAATGTATAACATAATATTGGCCTAATCTAATGACTCAGATAAAAATAAAAATAAAGATGGAAGCCAAGGACAGCTATCTATCATTTGTGGAGTCTGTGTGACTTAAGAACAGGTTTCAGGGGCACATGTTCATTAAGCCCTAGTCCCTTATTAGCACACAATCTTATGATCCATTGTAATTCAACCATCTCAGTTCTATTTTTGATGTCTCCTAATCGAGGGGTTGAATACACTCTAGCTATAAGACAAAACTTGAATTCATGGTCAGCCCCTTTGGCCACAATATGTTTGGCTAGGGCATTACACATATACTGTATGTTAATAGAGTACAACTGTTCCCTTATATGTTCCTTCAATTTACGATTGCTCTTGCCAACATAGAAACATCAGTATGTTGTACATTGGGCAAGATAAATAATATCCTTGGTGTTACAGTCAGCCTTAACCTTGAAGTCAAATGTCACCCCAGTATCTGGATTTGTGAAACTACTGCTACCATCTATATACTTGCAATATCTACATTTACGGGAAGGGAAAGTACCCACTATATCTATATTTACCTTATTTTTTTTTACCTTGTTGTCCAGATAGCACAGCATCCTTTTAAGATTCATCTTATTCTTAAAAACAAATATTGGACAGTCACCCACTGTCCCTCTGATTTTGTCATCCATAAGTAAAACAGCCCAATGCTTCCTAATGATATTAGTTACAATTCTAGTATTGCTACTATAATGTAGGGGAAATACAAAACCTTTCTCTTTTGTAGTATTGGTAATATCAGTACTGTTGTCTGTTGTACTGGAAAAATAAGGTCTCGCTCATGTAGATCTCAGAGCGACACCCGATTTCAAAACTTGGGCAATCCCATTCTCTTTATATCCCCTGTTCCTAAAATGGCATCTGAGGGTAGTTAGTTCATTAATAAAACCTTCTTCACCAGCATTAAGCCTGGAAGCTCATATTCCTTGTCCCTTGACTATATTAGAAAAAACATGGGAAGGGTGCATACTAGTTCTATGCAACAAAGAATTTCTGTAGCACTCTTTCCTAAACAATTTAGTATCGAAGGACATATCTGTAAGTCTCAAAACTTCAATATCTAAAAATTCAATGGTTATATAGGTATGCTTAAATGAGACCCTAAGAAAAGAAGTTGTGCTGTACAGATATTCAATAAGATCACACAGGTCAGAGGGAGCCCCTGTCCAAAGCAAAAACACATCATTCACAAACCTGGAATAAAGATTGATAAATCTAGAAAAGTCATGCTGACTCAACACATATGAGTCCTCCCATTCAGCTAAGACAATGTTGGAGGAGCTATTGGCACATGATGTGCCCATAGCTATGCCAGATCGTTATAGGAAGTATTCATTGTCAAACAGGAAAACATTGTTCTCCAAGATAATGTCAAGGAATAACCCAAGCAGCTCAGTGGTCCTATCATCAAGTGTACTATTCTTACGCAAATACCTAGTAACCAAATCAATACCATCATTATTAGCACATGATGGTAAATAATGATGTTACATCCATTGTCACAAGTAAGCAGTCACGGGGTATATTCCTCCTATTAACATGCTCATATAAAATTTGAAGAAACTGTTTGGAGTCCTTCAAAACAACCTTTGAATTATTCAGAATAGGTCTTAGCAATTTCTCGACGTATATCGAGAATGGTTCCGTAAGCCACCCACCACCTGCCACAATTGGCCTAAAAGGGGGGGGGGCGGGGGCAACAGAATTTTTGTGTATTTTGGGGAGGCCCTGAAAGGTATGGATACAATGAGTCTCAACAGTTAAATATTCAGCTAACTCTTTGGAAATATTCTCGCCCAAAAAACAATCATGTATGGTATCATGTACCTTAGAAATCATATTCTGTACGTCCCTTGTAGTAACTTTATCACATACTTCATGGTCATTAACATACTCTTAATGGCAGAAAAATAATATTCCTTGTCCATAACAGCTATGGACCCACCCTTATCAGCAGGATGGATAGCAATAGTGCCATCATTACATAACATATCCAAAGCTTTGGTTTCATCAACTGTTAAATTAATAAATACATGATGTCCTTGACTCTTATGAAAAGTAGAGGATAAATCAAAGGTTTATATGTTCATAGGTAGGTACTAGGCTATCTGCCAGAGGGTATTTATAAGCCTAGCCAGAGTGTGTCAGCTTTTGCCGCCCCATTTATTAATTAACTGAGCCTCTGTCAAGAAGAGCCAATGAAGTGATCCCAGGGGTGTATTTTTTGTTACCCATCTACTCGTCAAGGTTTCTCTTGAAGAGTGTTAGTGAGGGGCTCTGCCTGATGTAGTTAGGAATTTTGTTCCAAAGCATGGGGAGTCTCTGTGACAGGAATCTAACCCTCCAGCATGTTCTATTTATTGTTGTGGTGAGGTTTAGCTCACTAGAGCGAGTGGTTCGCAGTGACTTGGATTTCGTTAGGTGGAGCATGTCCATCAATTCTGAGTTGGACATGGCTTTGTAAGTCAGGCAGAGATCACCTCTGAGTAATATGCCACTGAGTACAGCTGGAGTTTTTCCAGTTGGGCCGCACAGGACATATGTTTGAGGCCAGTAATGCTCTTGGTGAGGTACTTTTGTGGTCTTTCCAGCTGTTGGAAGTGTCTTGTGAGGTACATCCCAAAGGGGCAGTGTGCTCTATGATGGGTCTGCTGAGTGACAAGTAGAGGGCACTATGACCTCTTTATTTCTAGATGTGAACCTTTTAGTAATTAGATGGGCTACATAGAAGGATTTCCTAACTACTTTGGCAATATGATTGTCAAAGGAGAGATTACTATCTACCTGGATCCCCAGATCTCTTATTACCTCTTCTGTATTAAGGGGGCTTCCACCTATGTGGTAATTCATGGGTGTTTTGTTTTTCCCAAATGGGATGACTATGCATTTTTTGGCATTTAGCTTGAGACCATGACTTTGACACCAGGTGTCTGTCTCAGTAAGGCCCTTTTGGAGAATGTCTGTGTCAGCCGGAGAGTCAATTATGGCTCCCAGTTTGCAGTCATTGGCAAACTTGGTTAGCCATAGTCCTCCTGTGTTTGCCTGTACTTCTGAGAAGTATATGCCCAACAGTAGGGGTCCCAGGACCGAGCCTTGTGGGACACCACTTGTGACTGGTTTAGAGTCGGACCTGGAGCCCACTGTTCTTACCATGTGAGTTCTGTCTGTAAGCTAGCTGGCAACCCATCTCGTGACGTAGGGGTTTATGTTCAGGCTAGTGAGTTTTTCTATAATTCCCAAGTGGGGAATGGTGTCAAAAGCCTTGGAGAGGTCAAGGTAGGCTGTGTGAACCACCTTGCCCTCATTTATGGCCTTGGTGACTGTCTCGAAGAAGTAAACCAGGTTTAGTAGGCATGATCTGCCCTTAACAAAGCCGAACTGGGTCAGGTCAAGTGTTTTTAGTTTCCCAATGTCTTTGTTAATGAGTTCCATGATGATGCGCTCCATAGCCTTGCAGACCAGGCTAGTCAGGCTTATGGGGCGATAGTAACCAGGGTCAGTTGTGGCCCCTCTTTTGTGGAATTGAATAACCATTGCTGTGCACCATTCTATGGGCATGTAGCCTGTGGAGAGGCTGACATTGAACAGTGTGTTTAGGTGGGGGGTTAGTTCGTTCTGTAGTTCGTGCAAGACGCAGCCTGGGACACCATCTGGCCCCACTGAAGCTGTGCTTTTGGCTTTTGAAAGGGCTGTTTTCACATGTGCGTCTGTGATTTTTGGGACACTACACTTTTCCGGTATTTTTGTGAGCCCTTTTGGGGGTGAGAGGGGGGGGGTGAGGTTTGCACTGAATCTATATGCCAGGATGTTGGCAATATTAGTAGGTTCAGTATATTTAGTGCTATTTTGCACCAGCTCAGAGCATATCTGCGAGTTGCCACTTAGATTCTTGACATAGCTAAAGAAGGCTTTGTGGCTATTTTTTGAATCCTTGGCTATTTTTCTTTCGAAGTTAGCCTTGGATGATTTTATGAGGGGACCTTAGTTTCTTACTCATACTGATCAGGGATGTCTTTCCTTCTTGGGATTTGCTTTTTTTCTGAACTAGTTTCCTCCTTCTATTGTATAGCCTGTTTATGGCAGGGTTCCACCAGACTGGTTTCCCTCTCTTAGGGGAGTGAGTCTTGGTTTTGCTAGGGATGGCACGATCCATGCATCCTTGTAGGTGCTCATAGAGTGCATTTGTAAAGGTTCCTGCATCTTGGACACTGTTATCCTTTAGCGTGCAGGCTGTGAAACGTACCACCTCTGTCTTAAGTAAGGTGAAGTTTGCTATAGAAAAGTTTTTCACTGTGGTTTCCTTGGTTGGGGGTGGTGGTGTGGTGTGGACATCCAGAGTGATTAGTTTATGGTCTGATCTAACCAGTGATGGGTTGACCTCCGGTGCGGAACACCTGTCGCCCATGTTGGTGATGACCAGGTCCAGTATGTTTTCACCTCTGGTAGGGGAGTTTACCAGCTGATCCAGGACATTTGAGTTGATAAATTCCAGGAAGCGCTGGACCTGGGAGTTTGTACTTGAATAGTTTTCCCAGTTAACGGTAGGGTAATTGTAATTGCCCAATATCAGGGTGTTCTGTAGGACCTTCATGTTTTCCAGTGTCTCCAGAAAGGCAGAGGGTGGTCCTGGGTCATGGAGGGTGATCTGTAGCAGGCCACAATTTACATTGCAGATTTTCACAATGTTAGTTGCACATGGATGATCTCAGAGGTATCATGCTGCGCCTCTAACCTGGAGTTGTAGGTATCCTTGATGAATATGGATACACCCCCTCCTTTTGTGTTTCAGTCCATGTTCTGTGGCCAAAATGTGTGGTATGAGTTGTAGCCCCGTAGTGCTGGAGTGCTCTGTGGAGCCTTGAACCAGGTTTCAGTTACTGCACAGATGTTGACGTTCTTCATACTGAGGAGTGCTTTGAGCGTGTGCATTTTCAGATTTAAACTCCTGGCGTTGAGTAGCATAACCCTCAATTTTTATTTGTGCTGTTTACAAAGGTGGGTTTGACTTTTGAGCCTTGCCTAAAAAAGGCACTATTGGGGCAGCAAGAGTCTCGGCCAGTATTCGAAAGCCTAGGAGTGACAGGTGCAAGCCATCTCTTGTGAAGCAATGAGGCCTGTCGAGCATGTCGTTCCAGGCTGACAGACACTGGATTCCCTTTGAATTACACCAGAAGCTTAGCTAATTGTTGAAATTGATCATTTTTTCTTTATACTGCGGTATCATTCTTGGTGAGGGCAGGATGCTACTCAGGGTCAGGGTCATACCCGCCTGTGCTACATGATCAAAGAGCTCTTCCATGTCTCTTTTCATGTAGTCTAGTGAGGTACATCTCAGGTCACTCACACCAACATGAACAATGACAGAGTCATATTTGTACTTGTTCTGGAGTGACCTGAGTGCTTGTGTTATGTGGTGGATTCTGGCTCCCAACAGGCAGCTAACAGTAACCTTCTCCTTGTCCAGCCTAGTGAGTGGGACATCAGTGTGCCTGACTATAGAGTCGCCTATTACTAGTGTTTTAGGTATGTTATTTCGCCTTAAGGGCTGTGATTGTGCAGCACTAATTTTGTGTTTTATGTGTTGTCTGGTTTGTGACTGGAGGTGCAAGTTTTTTGGGTGTCTGCTTTGGAGGTCTGTGATGCTTTTGCAGGTTTTTATTTAGAGCCTCCAAGTATGATTTTTGTGTATTTATGTGTATTTTTTGCCAGTGCTGGTTTAGTATGTCTGTGTGAGGCTGGAGGTGTGGTGCAAGTGTTAACCTTCTCCTCATGACTGCCTGTTCCAGTCTTGGGTGGAGAGAGCTTAGCCTCCAATTTAGCTATATAATTGCATCTCTCGCATATGTCAATGTTCTGTGGTATGATGAGAGGGTTGTCTATGTACATGAGGCAGTTGTAACATTGTCTCAGGATACTCAGGTTCACCAGCTGGACTGGAGAGTATACCTGAAATTGCCCTTTTGTCATGCCGGAATAGTAGGGTGAGCTGCTTGGTTGGTGAGGGTTGAATAATGAGTTTCGGGGTATATTAGTGCTTGCTATTAGATCTGAGCAAGTGCTGGACTTTTGGAGGCTTTTTAAGTGCTTAGGTTGAGAGTTAGACTACTTTCAAGGGAAAAAACTGAAGAAGAGACTTGGTGGAGCCAGGAATAATTTATCTCTAGTTAACCAGCACTGCCCGGATGTGCAAAACAGTGCAAATGTGTTTTTAGAGCAGGGAAATGAAAGAGATAGAAATTAGCTCAAAATGGCCTATAAACTACTAACTTCTGGTCTGGAGCCACTCCTCCAGGGACAGATGGCTGCTCAAAGCTCCCTCTCTCACAGGTGAACAGAGAAACCTCCTTCTAGCTAAGTAAGGTATGGGCAACTCAGAAACTTGTAACACAGCCCTGAATTCAGCACGAGTCTGAAAACTGGACTGTACTAGCTTAGAAGGGTGGGAAACAAGGAACACCTTTTTTGAAAAGATAAGGTGAAAACAGTAAAAAAAAATACACTTAAAACAGCTTTGAATGACTACAAACAGTAAAAAATACACTTAAGACAGCTTTAGATGACTACAAACAATCAGAAAAGGTTTTTATACAAATTACCCAATTAACCAGTAAAAGAAATCTCAAAACTGAGCCCTGTTCCTGTAGTCTTCAATCAGACAAGTTCTAACTGCACACTCCTGCCACTGGGGTGCAGGGGAACCTTCTCCAAAAAAGAAGGCCTGGATTATTGCTCAAGTTATACAAACAAAGCTAGATTCAGCAGGCCTGAATCTAGTTTATGCGACAGCAAACAAGGCACACCAATTTAAGTAAGAAACAGTTCAAATATGCAGGCATTATAAGCTTCTAACCATAAATTTCCAGCTCAGAAGGGCAGAGTCCAGCCTCTCGTCCCACAAGAGTGCAGACCACAAATCTTAATGTAAAATGACTGGCCTGAAGCCCAAGTACTTAAACCAGAACTAATACACTTTTAGAATAACAGACACTGAGCCTTCAAGTCATCAGTTCCCAACTTAGAAGGATGTAAGCTACCTGTCCTGCCACAACAGTGCAGACCACAAATCTTCTTAATGTAAAACAACTGGTCTGAAGCCCAAGTGCTTAAACCAAAAGGCTTAGAATGATAAATACACTTTAATTAGGTTACTACCAAGCAGTAATAAATACAATTGAATACTTTTAAGAAGGCCTGGATTAGTGCTCAAGTTATACAAACAAAGCTAGATTCAGCAGGCCTAGATCAAGTCTATGCTACAGCAAACAAGGCATACTAATTTCAGTAAGAAACAGTTCAAATATGCAGGCATTATAAGCCTTTAAACAAACCTTCTTAATGTAAAATAACTGTCCTGAAGCCCAAGTGCTTAAACCAGAACTAATACACTTTTAGAATAACAGATACTGAGCCTTCAATCAGCAGTTCCCAACTTAGAAGGATGTAAGCTACCTGTCCTGCCACAAAAGTGCAGACCACAAACCTTCTTAATGTAAAACAGCTGGTCTGAAGCCCAAGTGCTTAAACCAAAAGGCTTAAAATGATAGTTACACCAAGCAGTAATACATACAATTGAGTAATTTTAAGATGACACAAAAGCAAAATAAAGTAAAGTAGGAAGAAACACAAATACAGTAAAGGCAGATGACTAAAGTGCAAAAAAAATTTTTTTGAATGAGCAAATGAAATGGGCCCAGGAGGAGTATCCAGATGCAAATTTACAAGAGAGGTGGGCAGTTTCAAAGCCACAAAGATTAACACCAAAACAAAAGCAGGGAGGGTGGGTGAGGAACTAACTGAAAAAACAGAGCCACAGCTTCCAGCTAGATAGTATTCAATGCAACACAAATAAATCAATTTATTTGAAAAAAGTGCAGATAAAGATTTACTTAAATTCACTTATACCTCCAGTTGATTGCAGGTAGGTCTTAGCTGGCCAAAGCTCAGAGTTTAAGCAGAAAATAATCCAAAATGTACCACTTATATAAGGCAGAAACTGAATATCAATGAAGTGAAACTACCCCCACTTATCACTGGCTATGCAAGAAATCTAACAAGCACTAAATTCTAACAAGCATTAACTGAAAAAACAGAACCACGACTTCCAGATAGATAGTATTCAATGCAACACAAACAAATCAATTTAAATGCTGTACTATTTGAAAAAAGTGCATATAAAGATTTACTTAAATTCAGTTATACCTCTAGTTGATTGCAGGTAGGTCTTAGCAGGCCAAAGCTCAGAGATTAAGCAGAAAATAATCCAAAATGTACCACTTATATAAGGCAGAAACTGAATATCAATGAAGTGAAACTACCCCCACTTATCACTGGCTATGCAGGAATTCTAACAAGCACTAAATTCTAACAAGCATTAACTGAAAAAACAGAACCACGACTTCCAGATAGATAGTATTCAATGCAACACAAACAAATCAATTTAAATGCTATATTATTTGAAAAAAGTGCAGATAAAGATTTAATTAAATTCACTTATACCTCCAGTTGATTGCAGGTAGGTCTTAGCAGGCCAAAGCTCAGAGTTTAAGCAGAAAATAATCCAAAATGTACCACTTATATAAGGCAGAAACCGAATATCAATGAAGTGAAACTACCCCCACTTATCACTGGCCATGCAGGAATTCTAACAAGCATTACCTGAAAAACAGAACCACAACTTCCAGCTAGATAGTATTCAATGCAACGCACATAAATCAATTTAAATGCTGTATTATTTGAAATAAGTGCAGATAAAGATTTACTTAAATTCACTTATACCTCCAGTTGATTGCAGGTAGGTCATAGCAGGCCAAAGCTCAGAGTTTAAGCAGAAAATAATCTAAAATGTACCACTTATATAAGGCAGAAACCGAATTTCAATGAAGTAAAATTACCCCCACTTATCACTGGCTATGCAGGAATTATAACAAGCACTAAATTCTAACAAGCATTAACTGAAAAAACACAGCCACAACTTCCAGCTAGATAGTATTCAATGCAACACAAATAAATTCATTTAAATGCTGTATTATTTAAAAAAAGTGCAGATAAAGATTTACTTAAATTCACTTATACCTTCAGTGTATAGCAGGTAGGTCTTAGCAGGCCAAAGCTCAGAGTTTAAGCAGAAAATAATCCAAAATGTACCACTTATATAAGGCAGAAACAGAATATCAATAAAGTGAAACTACCACCACTTATCACTGGCTATGCAGGAATTCTAACAAGGATTAAATTCTAGCAAGTATTAACTGCAAAAACAGAGCCACAACTTCCAGCTAGATAGTATTCAATGCAACACAAATAAATCAATTTAAATGCTGTATTATTTAAAAAAGTGCAGATAAAGATTTATTTAAATTCACTTATACCTCCAGTTGATTGCGGGTAGGTCTTAGCAGGCCAAAACTCAGAGTTTAAGCCTCACATAACCTAAGGAAGGTCTCCACCACAGGATGATGCATGGGCACAAATGTGCTAGGTTTTCTAAAGCCATAATTGTTGACATTATTGTTACCTGAAAAAGCAACTTTAACATCAAATTCCTACCAAATAATCTCACATCTATTAAAGTATTTGCTAAATCAGTCTTAGAAGCTGAAATAAAAGAAAGAACTCTCTCCAACACAGAGGTCTCACAGGCAGATAGATTTCTGTGAGATAAATTATAAATCAGGGACTGGTGACATTCTGCCACATTTTCTTGAGAGTCCTGTGCCCCTGCATATCCATCAGTTGTTTTCTTTTTTTTTCCCCCGGCTCCCTTGATTCTGGGACCTGTGTGGGGGGGGGTCTGTTGTTGTCCCCAAAATGTATTGGAAGGGGAAGGCAAAAAAAATCTGATTCAAAGGTCGAGAGGCCTGATTGCATTTCCCTCCCAACTAATCAGTGACAGCAGTATTATCTCCTTACATCCGGTGGTCTTACCACTGCATTCTCATCCCCCTTGAGGAGTCGTATAAACTGAGCTCCTACTGGATAAATTATCCACATCCATTCTATCAGTTTGTTTGTCAGTAACAACACCTACAGTACCAACATTACCAGGTACATTCAAAACTTTGTTAGTTTTATAAGCATTGTCTCGTCTCATGTTTTCAGTGGCTCTAGGCCATGAGAAAACATGGCCATTCTAAATGTCTCTAGTGTCATGATCTATTTTCTTTTTCTGTAACAACAACCTCTTTTCATATAATATAATATTATCTAGGACTTCACTAAGTAACATGTCAACTAATTCAGCCACAGCTGTGAGATATAAGTCAATCTGTTGAATCTTGATGTTATTTATAAGTTCATTCTTAATTGATCTGAAAAAAATCAACATGGAGTCTTAAATAATTAAAACTTACTTCCAGATTTAACTTTTGCCACTTTGCTGGAAGTTCTGGATAGTGGTCTCCATATGTCGGCATCTTGAGCAGTCTCAATCCCCTCGGCACAATTCCTAACTTCAGACACGCCTCCAAATGATGTCATTGAAGCTGGAAGCCTTTCAACAGGTAATGGTTGTTCTCTAGGGCATGTACTTTAAACTTCAACACCCTTTCTGTATCTTCCATAATACCGGTTCCTTCATTTGTGTCGATAAAGGGCAGACTGAACAGAGGATTATCCTCACTGCTTAAAGACTTTGCAAGGTGGTTAGCTCTAACGCCCACAGGCTGATATTCCAGTTCAATCTCACCAGTGTAGCCCTCAGCCATGCTCTCAAGCCAGAAGTAAAAATAGACAAAAGTACAACAAACAGCTTGGCTCAAAGATAAACTGGTGTGCATGAAATACAATGTCACGCAGATACCTAGTGACCAAATCAATACCATCATTATTAGGAATGACGTCAAATAACGATGTTACATCCATTGTCACAAGTAAGCAGTCGCAGGGTATATTCCTTAAATTAACATGCTCATATATAATCTGCAGAACCAGTTTAGAGTCCTTCAATATAACCTTTGAATTATTCGGAATAGGTCTTAGCGCTTTCTCCACATATATCGAAAATGGTTCCGTAAGCCATCCACCACCTGCCACAATTGGCCTAAATTTTAGTTTGATTTTAGTGGGCATGTGTCTAGCACTGTTGTTTTCTGATTGGTCACTGTGATTATTTAAGAGGCTGACTTTATCTGTGTTTTGATCTGATGAAGCGATATTGTATGAATCGTGAAATCGCTTATCTGCATTAAAGAATACTTGAGTGAACTTGCCCCGTCGTTCTGGTTTGCATATTTTTGGTTTTACATTATTTTCTATTTTGTGCACACCAGTTTATCTTTGAGCCAAGCTGTTTGTCATAGATTTTAAATATTGCTCTAACAAAATTACAACATTGCTGGAATAACACGATTGGTTTTAGCATGCATTTTCTGAAGGAAGCAAAATCTGAAAGTTAAGTGTATGTCACAGTTTAGTGAATTAATCCCCAAAGACTGATAAACACACATTTTAGGAGTAAGGGACCCAAAAAAATGAAAAATGAAGTAATTATCTGAATATTTTTGAAATAGTTATATTTTGGGTATAAATACTTCTTCCAACACCATTTACATAAGTAAACAGCAAGTTTAAAATATTAGGCAGAGGAACTACTTTACATGAAATATATATATATATATATATATATATATATGTATATATATATATATATATATATATATATATACATATATATATATATATATATATATGTATATTATATATATATATATATGTATATATATACGTGTATCTAGATAGATATGTATATAGTAATTTTATATACACCCCATTCCCTAAGTGCAATAATGCCCTGCATGTTGTGTGATACTATCTAAATAAGGCCCTTCCAGGGGTAAAAAAGCCTGTTGCCTGCAACTTCAGGCCTCATAACACCCCTGGGTGGGTGTTATTTACACAGTAACAGATACCTTGTTGAGCGTTATTGCTTGTGTTGGAAATAGTATTTGTGTTTACACTTTTTAACAAAGCCTTCTCGTTTGTCTGCTAGTGCTCAGTCTTAAGAAAAGCAAAGTGTCATAGTTTGCTAAACTTATCAGTGCTGTTCTATAGACTAATGCATTGGCAGTGACAATGTTCATATATGTTCTTTCTTTCGGTCTTGGCAATTTTTCAAAAAATGATTAAATAGCCTACATGGAGTGTTTCTGTGACCATGGTCAGTGTGCTGCAGTATGCAATGCATATTAATGAGGTGCTGACTGCCTAAGTTAGGTTTCACGGCTTGTAACAGTATCGTTGGCTGCAAAACCTTGTAAGCAAACACGGATATGAATTCTCTGTAAGGAAGGGCACATACGGTCCGCGGATTTGAGTGGAATGCCACAATAATCACCAGGGCTGTACACATCCTAGTTCTCACTGTCTTAGTGCAAGAAATCTGGACAAAATGGGGGGGGGGGGCAAAAACAGGGACAAATTTTAAATATTGCTTATATAAACTTAAAAAGTTGCTAGAACAGGGTTTGTGCTAACATACGTTTTCCAAAGGATTTAAAGTCAGAAACAACTGTATGTCATTATTTAGTGACTTCAATCCTCAAATCATCCCAGTGATTTTTCCAGAAAATCACAAACTTTATGAGGAACAGACCAAAAATATGAGGCAAAAATTTGGATAGTTGACAGGTATGCATGCAATTAGTCTGCATGGCATACCTCTCAACCTGTTAGAGCAAGAAATCTGGAGAAAGCCATCAGTAATGGAGTGGAGGGCCAGAAACAGGGACAATTTTTAAATATTGATCTTACAATCTTAGAAAATAGAAGATTTTATTTTCATATCTATTTGTCTTCTTTAGATGGAATATTTAAATATATGGAAAGACTACCAGCATCTTAACAATAGTAATGCATTTAAACAATGGAATTGGAAAGCTACGTTATAGCTAGATACCAACTATAAATGTAGAGTTGCACTAAATGTCAAGAATGTTAAATCTGTTATGCGTCTGATTGAGAATCTAACTTAATCAAGACACTGTGTGCAACATAATGCCATATAATATTAAAGCTAAATGTGGACTTCATAAACAATAGATGATATCCATATTCTTATAGAGAAGCCTTGCAGCTATTAAACGCAAGAAAATGTCGCTCACTACTGGGTGAGGCTTTGATTGCTTAATTAAATGCATTCAATGAATTTGTCAATCAAGTGATTAGAGATTACAACTAATGATATAAAAACCATTGTACCACACTTATTATTTGATCTGAAGAAGCTTGCAGTTGCAAGTGAAAGCGCTTATCTCGACTTTTTACCTTGGAATAAAGAGTTTTTTGTCAAAAGAAGGTGTTTTCGTGGTGTATCCTGGATAGTTAAATTCTGTTGATTTGGAGATACGTTTTGCTACAGGATACTTTAGGAATCAGAGCGGCAATTGTGCTTTCTTTTTTGGATTTATATTTTTGTTGCGGCCGATTCCACGCTATGGAGAACACCAACATTGAATTAGAGTACAATCCGACCCAGAGAATGGGTCCTTTAAGCATTGAAGCTTTTCTGCCGATTCAAGGTAATCCGTTACTAAATCTAGACTTTCCTGAAGCAGCAGTTGACAATTTTAATGTGAATGAATCTGCAAATGACATGACTGATTTCTATCTATTACTAAGAGAACTTGAAAATAATCTGTATAAATACCAGAGAATGTCGTGGCAGAGAAAACATCTAATGGCATGTCTCAAATTCAAGGTTGTCCCGAGAGGCATGCGAATCTTGTGCATGCCGACGTATGGACAGAAATATCCTGACCTACTTAAAAGGTGGCAAACCTTAAACCTTGAATTGAGCAATAAATACATACAATTACTACTTGATTATTTTGAACCTATGGAAAATGAACTTCAGAAAGAAATTGATACAGCATATAAAGTTATAACAGAAAGGTTCAACACTGAAGTATGCCACAGAAAATTAAATGACATTTCTATGCAGATTAAATTGTACGGTGAGAAGTTAAGGACTACCAAACAAAAGAAACTGACTAGAGATGTACAAGACTTTAGAACAGGCAATGTGTTCGTTTGGCAGAGAAATCATACTAATTATGAGACTCAGACTCCATCCCGGTATCATCCACAGCAGAGGCAATCGGGCACAGCAGATTTGAATTTGGCGCCAAAAGATGCGAATACAGAACAACAGTTAGCGTCTACGAGAGAGAGAAGAAATATATCTACGGTCAACATAGATGAATCAACTCCACCACCGAACCAGTTAGCCCTTCAATCTACAGATGACTCCACACGAACGGGGACCATCAGGAAGCATGCAGTAACATCTAGCAGGAATCCTGATAACCCTTTTCCGATCAAATCATTTTCGAACACCAGGGGGAGATCCGCAAGTCGTGGACCCAGGAAAAGGAAAAACTCCAACACCAGGTACGAGACCAACTCCAAAAGGGGCTGGAACTGACTTTGGTATTTAATCGTTCTTCATTTGATTTGTCTTCTTCTGACATATCTTTGCTCAACAGAGGGCTCAATTTTGTACCCTCTCAGTACAGCAGACTCTCGGAGACGCTCCTAGATCTCAGGCTCTTCGCCAGAAGAGCTGCGCTACGACTATTCTTTAATAACACTGTTATTCCACAGGACACTGCCAATCATGTTTTCAAAAAAAGAAGCACTTTTTCACCTACACTACCCTCAGATATAGAGTGCTTCGTAAGAATGTGTGAGAAGGACTTTTATACTTTATATGCTGCTAAATATGTGAAAAACAGATTTTTTAACTTAGATAAAGCAGAATATGATTCTTTGAACAATTTAAAATCAAACAGAGAGTTAGTGATTACCAACGCGGACAAGGGAGGGGGAATAGTAGTGTTGGATAGACATGAATATTTAATTAACATAGAGAATAGTCTACAACAGAATAAAACATATCAAGAACTACAGATTGAGGGAGTTAAAAGAATCATTAATAAAGTTAGTGCAGAGCTATATGATATATTAATGTGCAGACAGGTGAGCCAAGAGATGTTCGACTTTCTATATATTAATGAACCCTTGATACCGACACTGAAAGGTCTGCCCAAGATACATAAACAAATAGAACCATTACCCATGAGACCTATTGTCTCGGGCAGACAATGGGCCACATATAATATCTCCATATTCATAGAGAAGATGTTAAGGCCATTAGTAGACGATACACAACATATTTTGAAAGACACTCAACATCTACTGAGAGACCTAGAATCTTATGATGACATAGAAAAGAAGAATGCAAAACTGTTATTAGTCACCTTGGATGTTCGTGACCTGTTCACCTGTATTCCGAATGATTACGGAACACAGGCAATAAGAGAATTGCTGGTAAAAAACAGCAACTACACAAGGAATAGACAAATATTAATATGTCAGCTACTTGATTTAGTATTAGAATGCAATGTCTTTATATTTCATAAGAGATATTACTTGCAAACATGGGGTGTCGCGATGGGCACCCCATGTGCTAATTCGTACGCAAATTTGGTACTGAATTACTGGGAGCAGGAGCACATCTTTAATAGTAGATGGATGACACATATAAGGACATATAAAAGATTTGTAGATGATGTACTTTTGGCCTGGGATGGCACAATTGAAGAACTAAATAATTTTGTTACATACATAGAAGGAACAACAACTTTCCTAAAATTCACATGTGAACACTCATATAAGGAAGTTAATTTTTTGGATTTAACTTTGTATTATGACAGCAATGATAGATTGTCCCATAAATTATTTAGGAAAACTTGCTGGAGGAATACTCTTTTAGAATATAACAGCATGCACCCAAGATACATGTTTGCAGGCATAGTGAAAGGTCAATTTTCAAGGCTAACTAGACTCTGTAAGGATACAGAAACATTGTCAATAGAAGCTAATAACTTGGAGAAATTATTTATAGAGAGAGGATACAAAAGGAAGCTAGTGAGAGATATTAAGAACTGTGTTATACCAACAGTGAATGAACACACCACTATAAGAACAAACAGCATTAGAGAAAATGGATATAATGACCGACAATGTTCCAGTTTCTATAAACAGAAACACACAGTTAATTTCACCTTAAAGTATACAAATGATATACAGGAAATCAAGAACATCATTTATAAACATTGGAATATTTTAGGGATCAAAGAAGAAACAAGGAAAGTAGTAGGGGAAAAACCGAATTTTGTATTCAAGACATGTGACAATTTAAAAACTATTTTTGCATACAATTCCAATGAAATTATCCGTACCCAAAATAGAGTAGTCAACCCAATAGGAACATTTCCATGCAAGAAATGTAGCATGTGTCAGCATATAAACTCTGAACAAGAGTTTTACCATCCGTATGGGCACTGTCATTTTAAACCCAAAGATAACTATAACTGTGACTCTATGAATTTAATCTACATGGCCAACTGTGATACATGCTCAGCTTTCTATGTTGGCCTTACGAAGAGGAGATTAAGAGAGCGCATATACAACCATGTATATGACATACGCAAGAGAAATGAATTGAACGCTCTAGCAAAGCACACTATTTTACATCCTGCACATACATTTAAATTTAGGGTTTTACAAACCATTAATTGTAGTCCGAGACTGGGAGACAATGAGAGAGTCCTAGCGAAACTGGAAATGGAATGGATCTTTAACACTGGAGCACATAGAACACCAGGCATTAACAACTATGTATCAGTGAAACCATTCCTGGAATAAATCATTTTTTGATTTAAGATAGACAAGCTACTTCAATATTTATATATATATATCTTTTACAGTTGCATTTTTCATCAGCTTTCTATTGCTCACTTTGATACTCTTATCTTTACCATCCATTGCAGATGTTTCCAGGTATTATCTTGGCATATTGATAGGCTTATATACCAGCTAGTACATCCCCATGCCATTTTAAACAGAGGCATTATATTGTTTAGTTTACAATTTTTATATTGATATAACATATAATGTAACTTGGTCATCTTTAGATAAATAATTGTCTACAGTTTAGCAGGTCTTTCTTGCTAATTTAATTAGTAAACATTTAAGACATCGAAAGAAAGGGTAATCTGCTGTTTTAATGAATTGAAAATGTCTTGATAAACTAACAAGAACAAAAATCAAAATAAAAACAAGATAAAATAATACAAGACAGAATTACTTCATAATTTATAGCCTAAAATAGTCTAATTCACGAGATCAAATATATTACTCTTGTTGAAGAGACCAGAGACCAATTGCAATATATATTTTTAAGTCTAGTACACCACTATTAGGCTTAGCGAATGATGTAGGATGAGCTACAGTGACTCACAGTAGAGATGTCGTCCATCTGAACACTTTATATGTGATTCAGTCTGAAGCATACAGGCTCCTGAATGTCTGACAACTTAATACATTACAGCAGGGCACAATTAGATAAATATTTGATATCAAGAGATGAAGCTAAAGCAGAATATGATAATGTGATCAACATTAATGTTTGATAAAATGTGAGCATTTCATATTTTGTAGACATGTCAACTTAACACCTGACATTTGATTAACCAAGTTGCTTCACTATTGTAATACACAGTTCTGATTATTATCTGTACTTTTTTCTGAATGAATGACAAGAAAAAAGAGTTGTAATGTGCCTAAACCATCCGGACACAAGTTACAATATATACTTTTAAGTCATATCTAGAAGTTTACACCTTCGATATTTAGTTGTATATTCATGTGATTTATTATTTACTCATCATATTCTATTATATTTTCACACATACAGATAGTTTTACACACTATATACATGTTTATATTAATTAATTCATATGAGACTATATATATTAATAGTGATGACAATTTCATAGAAACCCTATATATATTTGATTATTTGTATATCTATTTATTTATTATCACTATTATTGTTCATGTATTTTTTGATATATGTTATTAATAGAATAGTGATTTATAATTTTTATATATATTTTTTATAAATCACTTAGTTATATTACTTAGCTATACTTGTTGATTAGTGTCTATATATGACATTTATATTCATATATATAGGCACATAATGATGTACAAAGACTCAGCAACAGTTTTCGAATAACAGTGCCACCTTTTGACAAAACAAAATGATGGGGGAGCCACAAACTACAGTTCGCTATTTATTTAGCGACACTATGGGATTGCCATATCTCGTTATACACTATGCATATGTTAACTATATAAACAAGATGTAAATGCTCAGAGAGAACAGAAGCACATATATTTATGAATTTCAAGCGAAGCGCTGCACAGTGACTATGAATGATTCTAAGCTCTGTATATCCATCTGATAAAATGTATCATTACTAATATTCATGCAATAATTTTGCATTTCACCCAATGACAGTTTGATTTCAGTGATTCTCTGCTACAGTTATGTTTTAATACAGAAATATGCTTAAAAATGGTTTGAACATATTGTCGCATATAAATATATGAATTTTAAGATGTTATATGACAAACCCAAGCGATATGCTGCTTCACTGGTTGAATGTTTTTAGAATTGGACGAGATATCTGACATGTCATTTTATTTTTATTTTATTTTATCTTATTCTATTTTATTTTCATATCTATTTGTCTTCTTTAGATGGAATATTTAAATATATGGAAAGACTACCAGCATCTTAACAATAGTAATGCATTTAAACAATGGAATTGGAAAGCTACGTTATAGCTAGATACCAACTATAAATGTAGAGTTGCACTAAATGTCAAGAATGTTAAATCTGTTATGCGTCTGATTGAGAATCTAACTTAATCAAGACACTGTGTGCAACATAATGCTATATAATATTAAAGCTAAATGTGGACTTCATAAACAATAGATGATATCCATATTCTTATAGAGAAGCCTTGCAGCTATTAAACGCAAGAAAATGTCGCTCACTACTGGGTGAGGCTTTGATTGCTTAATTAAATGCATTCAATGAATTTGTCAATCAAGTGATTAGAGATTACAACTAATGATATAAAAACCATTGTACCACACTTATTATTTGATCTGAAGAAGCTTGCAGTTGCAAGTGAAAGCGCTTATCTCGAATTTTTTACCTTGGAATAAAGAGTTTTTTTGTCAAAAGAAGGTGTTTTCGTGGTGTATCCTGGATAGTTAAATTCTGTTGAATCTTAGAAAATAGATAGAACAACAGGTTTGTAGAATGCATCTTTGCTGCCCTGCCTCCAAATAAACAGCACACATCGGAAGTCATGCAGACCATACTGCTCAACTTCTTAGGACAAGACATCTGGACAAAGCTGTAAATAATGGGGAAAAGGGCCAGAAATAGGGACATTTTTAAAATATTGCTCTAACAAACTTAGCAAATTGATTGAACAACAGGTTAGCAAAATGCAGTTTTGCAGCCCCCCCCCCCCAAATGAGCAGTATGCATTATAAGTAATGCAGACCATACTTCTCAACCTCTTAGAGCAATGCATTTAGGCAAAGCATGGCATAATGTGGGGAGAAAGGATCAAATATAGGGACACATTTTAAATATTGCTCTTTTAAACTTAGAAAGTTGCTAGAATAACAGAATTTGTGTTAGCATGCATTGTATAAAGTTTATGAAGTCTTCAACTCAAAGACATTTAGTGACTTTAATCCTCAGGTCATAGTAATTTGTCAGAAAAAACAGAAAGTGTATGAGGAACAGGCCAAAAATAAGAGGCAAAAGCTGAATAGTCTGTGAAAATCTGGACACTTAGAAATTTGATAGAATGACAGGTTTTGCATTCCCATGAATTGTCAGAAGAGTATGGAGTTTGAAATTCAAAGCTTTGTCACTATTTTCAGGCTTCAACCCTCAATAATGCTTTGTTAAGGGCAGATCATGCCTACTAAACCTGGTTGACTTCTTCAAGACAGTTACCAAGGCCATAGACGAGGGAAAGGTGGTTCTCACAGCCTACCTTGGTCTCGCCAAGGCATTCAACACCATTCCCCACTCGGGTATTACAGAAAAACTCACCAGCCTGAACATAAACCCCTACGTCACAAGATGGGTTGCCAACTGGCTTACAGACAAAACTCACACGGTAAGAATAGCGGGCTCCAGGTCTGACTCTAAACCAGTCACAGGTGGTGTCCCGCAAGGCTCAGTTCTGGGACCCCTACTGTTCGGCATATATTTCTCAGAAGTACAGGCAAACACAGGAGGACTATGGCTAACCAAGTTCGCCAATGACTGCAAACTGGGAGCCATAATTGACTCTCCGGCTGACACGGACATCCTCCAAAAAGGCCTTATTGAGACAGACACCTGGCGTCAAAGTCATGGCCTCAAGCTAATTGCCAAGCTAAATGCCAAAAAATGCATAGTCATCCCATTTGGGAGAAACAAAACACCTACGAATTACCACATAGGTGGCAGCCCCCTTAATACAGAAGAGGTAATAAGAGATCTGGGGACCCAGGTAGATAGTAATCTCTCCTTCGACAATCATATTGCCAAAGTAGTTAGGAAATCCTTCTATGTGGCCCATCTAATTACTAAGGGGTTCACATCTAGAAATAAAGAGCTTATAGTGCCCCTCTACTCGTCACTCATCAGACCCATCATAGAGTACAATGCCCCATTTGGGATGTACCTCACAAGACATTTCCAACAGCTTGAAAAACCACAAAAGTACCTCACCAAGAGGATTACTGGCCTCAAACATATGTTCTATGCAGCCCGACTGAAAAAACTGGCTGTACTCAATGGCATATTGCTTACTCAGAGGTGATCTCTGCCTGACTTACAAAGCCATGTCCAACTCAGAATCGATGGACATGCTCCACCTAAAGAAATCCAAGTCACTGCGAGCCACGCGCTCTAGTGAGCTAAACCTCGCCACAACAATAAATAGAACATGCTGGAGGGATAGATTCCTGTCACAGAGACTCCCCATGCTTTGGAACAAAATTGCTAACTACATTAGGCAGAGCCCCTCACTAACACTCTTCAAGAGAAGCCTTGACGAGTGGATGGGTAACAGAAAGTACACCCCTGGGATCACTTCATTGGCTCTGCTTGACAGAGGCTCAGTTAATTAATCAATGGGGCGGCGAAAGCCGACACACTCTGGCTAGGCTTATAAATGCCCTCGGGCAGATAGCCTAGTACCTACCTATGAACCTAATACTTTAACAATGATTTGCCAGAAAACCACACTTGTATGAGAACTAGAGCAAAATATGGGGCAAAATCTGGACATTCTGAAAAAAAAATCTGTAAAGTTGAGAGGTATGATTGCACAAATTGCTGTCATTCAACAGACCTACACAGAGGCCAACTTAATGGCAGGACAAATAACCAGTAATAGGGACATATATGACAAGAGATATCACATGGGAATGTGTTTGACCGTAACACTCTCATCCTCTTAGAACAAGAAAGGTGGACAAAGCTATAAAATTGGGAGGACAAAGGGCCACAAATAGGGACAGATTGCTAATATTCCAAGCTGAAACTTATGAAGCTGATAGAATATATAGGCTGTACATTAGTATGAACTTTTTGAAGAATATGAAGTTTAAAACTCAAATATCAGTCATAAGTTACTGACTGCACTCTGCAATCATTTGCCAATGATTTGCCAGGAAAACATGTTATGAGGAAAAGATCACAGATATGAGACAAAAACTGGACATTCTGCACAGATCAGGACAGCTGAGAGGCATGCACCCAAATGTCTATAGTAATGAGTCACAGCAGTCCAGAGATCATCCCAGTGATATGCCAGGAAGCTGCATATTTGATAAGGAAAACATGTGGGCACCCTGTAATATCTGGACATTTGAGAGGTATGAATGTGAAGTATATGGTCCAAACACCGTACAGGACAGCGTACGTACAGTGCAGAGTATTGTGATATCCCATTCCTGCCATTCTGTAATGAAGATGAGTTAATGATCTGTAACAGGACATGGGACTGCCATGTAAAATGATCACTCAGGGGAAGTGTGTGTATTGAATAGGGACACAGATGAACTGTAGGAATGAACGCAGGGAAAGATAGCGGTGAAACTCCAGCATGTACAGCAGGTGTGGGCATGTCAGTGGAAGATGGCTGTAGCAGCAATACCAAGCGCTTATCTATATGGTACAGTACAGACTGTGCAGTGAAAATGTGTTGCCTGTGACTGACACACAAGGTGACATAACAATGGGGAGGATGTGTGTGTGAGATAAGCATCCTTACATGAATATGCACAGGACATCTATCAGGGATCTGACATACAACTGGGGTAGGGTGCATATTAGGAAGGTGAGCAAACTATTATACCTGAATATGAGTGTAGTCTCAGCAGAGGTCTCCATCATGGTAGCCACATGTAAAGGATCATGACAAACATTACAAGAACCAAACACAATCATGGACAATATCTGAATAATACCAGCACTAATCCCATGCCTCTGTCATGACATATGTGATGTGGAGTGATAACAGATGAGCCTGCACACACACTGGACAACTAGTATGATACATCCACACTCTATGAGGGTAACCATGCACACTGTGCTGGTATTATAATATCTCCATGAGGTGTCAGGGGGGACACTGCTATACCTGTATGTGACAGTGCATACTGCCTATTGTGTTCTGACCTAGGGTTTTAACACAATCACACATGCAGTTATCATTGACAAACCCCCCAAGCTTGGGATTAAACCATACGTCAGTTGACATAAGGGGTGGGAGGTTAGCATAATGGTTAAAGTGTTTACTTTACAGACACAAGGTGCAGGGTTTGATTCTCAGATGAGATAATTGGCTAAGCTTAATATGACCAGCAGGGGCAGTTAGCCTAGTACTAACCTATGAACCTATGAACCTATAATGGGGTGTTTAAAGTGCTACTTTTCATTCAAGCCATTTATTTATTTGGACTTGTTAACAAGGTAATGCACTCATCATGAAACACTGCCTGTGTGTATCCTGGGTAGAAGCAGTAGGTAGTGTTTTCATTAAGGAGGTGCTGTACATTTGTCACTTTATACAGAAGATTTAGCCCAGCTAAGAACTCACAGCCACCCTAGAAGGTTGGATGATGTTAGTTTCCTTATTTGTTTGTGACTGTTTTATACTTATGTATGCATTTATGGCTGGTGACACTGGCTTTAGGAATTATATTTATAATGTTTTGTATAAGGGAGACCTCTGAGCTTGGGTCCTGTTGTGTTAAATGTTAGTGGCAAAGGCTATATCTTGTTGCTTATGAAGTAGGTAGTTTTGTGGAAATCTTTTAAAGAAGCAATCAGTTTATCAGCTTTGTAGAGCAAGATGCACTTCATGAAACTTGATACAGCTGGACATTACAGGTACGGGAACATTTTTTACCTTTGGTACAGTCTTACATAAACTCTGATAAATTACAGATGTAACCTTTTGTATTGCGTAACTGCTGGAGGAGCAGGTAAGGAATTACAATTACTGCACTTTTGTTGCACTGCTTAAAGCACTGTAACACTATATACTAGGGTTCATATTTTTGCAGGTTGCCAGTTTTGTTGCAGATTGTGTAAGTAGTTATTGCAGCGTGTGATGAAATTGCCTCATTTTAGCACCTGTTTCTTTAGTTCTATTTCTTGACTGTAATGGGGTATTAGTTTGTTTTTTGACATTTGGGATTTAGTTTAGGCTTTGGGGTCATTTGACAGCCTGTCATTCCATATGAGTTTTCCATACCTCTGCATGCATATTAATACATTCATATATCTGTCTATGTAAAAAGTATCTATGTCCATATATGTATGTGTGTCTATAAGTATAGATATCTGCAGTTTGAAGCAGGAATGTGAGGTGTGTGTATGTGTGTGTGTGTGTGTGTGTGTGTGTGTGTGTGTGTGTGTGTGTGTGTGTGTGTGTGTGTGTGTGTGTGTGTTTTTAATGTGAGCGTGTGTGTAGTTTGGAAGCAGTCCTATAATGTTTGAAGCAGAAATTTGAGTTCTTAGCCATACCTTCAATTGTACAAGTGCTCGTATAAAGCGTATAAATTGGTGTATAACTCAGCATATGTGTCTCCTCCATCAGTGGAGGGAGGGGCTATGAAGCTATTTATGCAGTCATGTAACAGGTTGTAATTGGCCTTGGAGAAGTTTTTAAGTCTAGTTGTTGCTATAGGGGGGTGTCTTGTGTTATAATTACTTCTAGCAAGACTGATTTGTGGTCAGATCTCACCAGGGATGGCCACACACTGAGGGTGGTGCAGCGGTCCCCCAAGTTTGCGAGCACCAGATCCAAGATGTTTCAGCCCCTTGTGGGTGTGTCAACCAGCTGGTGCAAGACATTGGAGCTAACAAAGTCCAGGAACCTTTGGGAAAGTGAGTTAGTACATATATAATTTACCCAGTCAATGGACAGGTAATTAAAGTCACCCAAAACCAGGGTGTTTGATTGTATCTTGATTGACTCAAATAGATACAAGTAGGCTGAGTAGATGTCTTGATTCATGGAGGGGGTTCTATAACTGGCAATGACCTGAAGAGGGGTCTTACCTACAGTCAATTGCAACTGAAGTAATTCAAGAGAATTGTGTTGTTTAATCAATCTTGAGTTGTATTTATCTTTAATGAATATTGATACACCACCTCCTTTAGGTCTCATGCCTTCAGTTCTCATGCCTTCAGTTTGTAGTCTGAACATGTGGAAGGAAATGTAACCTGGTATAGCTGGGTGGGGTGTTCTCCATAGCCTTAAACCAGATCTCAGTGACTGTAGAAATGTCAGCATCCTCCAAGGTGAGGACTGCTTCCAGTGAGTGCAGTTTCTGGCATAGACTCCTAGCATTTAGCAGCATAACCTTAAAGTTGTTTTTAGAGGGTACTTTTATATGGGGAACTTTGTACTTGTGGCATTGCCTAAACAAGGCACTATGAGTGCAGCAAGAGCCTTAACTAAAATCCAAGGGATGATAGATGAAGAACGTATCTGAAAAAATATCATGGTCTGTCAACCGTGTCATTCTAGGCTGACAGATACTAGATCCCCTTTGAATCACACCAGAAACTAGGCCAATTGTTGAAGACATTTTTTTTTGTTTATCTTGAGGTATCATCCTAGGTGAAGGTAAAATGCTGCTTAAGGCTAGGCACATACCTGCCTGAGACATATAATCAGAGAGCTCAATGTCTGTCTTCATATAGTCCAGTGAGATTTGTCTCACGTTATGCACACCAACATTGACTGTGAGGGAGTCATAACAGTGCCTGTTGTTTAGAAACTTGCATGTGTGTGATGTGGCGGAGATGCTATAGAAATTGTTGTCCTCAATTTGTGGTCATTCCCTGCCTTCCTGTCAGGTATATAACCATGATTTCCTTTCAGTTATATAAATTAATTATGCCATTAATTGTGCCAGGGATACATATGTACACATTGCAATCTTTTCTGATGGCATTTATACATGTA
This sequence comes from Protopterus annectens, assembly GCF_019279795.1. Lineage (NCBI taxonomy): Eukaryota > Metazoa > Chordata > Ceratodontiformes > Protopteridae > Protopterus > Protopterus annectens. The sequence continues at coordinate 1,717,243,154 of NC_056744.1, forward strand.
ATGTGAATTTGTAATATTCTACATGCATATCTGGAGTACAGAAGTTCACAAAAAGATAATAAGTGTCAGGTATTACATAGTTTAAATATACATATATAATTGAATACATACTGAAAAATTAATGATAAGGTGCTAATCAGGGTGCTGTTACTGTGATGCTTACTGTGATGGATCTGAAGTCTTCTTAAGACACTCAGGTCTTGCTTTAATTGAATGAAAGTCATACATCAGATCCTACCATCCTACCATGTATGCTTAACCATTTTCAAAACATAAACATATTATAAAATATATCTCCTTTATACAGATCAGCTGTAGTTTCCTGCTCTTTTCCAATGTTTTCTTAAGTTCAGCTGTTATATGCAGGTAGTCAGTCTCTGTCAGTTTAGCTAATTTATTTTCTTTGTCCTGTAACTGCTGTTCAAGAGTTTCCTGTAATGTTGCATGGTCTAAAACTCTTATGCACTTTTGAAAAAATGTTTGTATAACTTGTTTAAACTTCCTAAACTCATTGTGTCTGTCTCTTAGAAGTTTATTACATTCTTTTGTAACAAGATGTACTAGAGGTTCTGTCAGTAAGTGATTTGACTCCTGTTGTAACTCTGAAATAAACCTTTTACATGTGGTGACAGGACATAACTGTTCAACATCTGAATATAATGGAAACACTTTACCCTTAGTTAATTTTTTATCATGAAAAGGTCTGTCTTCACAGTCTATTTTTTAGCGATATCATGCAATACTTTTTATGACATTGCAGTTTTTGTTGAATCACACAATAAACATTTATCAGTACTACAGTAATGTAGAGCATATGACTGCCATTCTTAGCATAGTCAAAAAGTAACCAAAACAGTTATAGTGCATAAAATTAAATAAAAAATAGTTAATAACAGTAAAAATTTAAAGTCACAAGACTGACATGCTTGTATAAAGATTTAAAGTCACAAGACTGACATGTATGTATTTTCTTTTCATCTAAAATACATCTGCTACAATACACAAGAATAACAGGCAGACAACAAATATAAATATAAACATGTGTTAGTTAAGCTAATATATATTTGTTTTTTTACAATTTTTTTATAATTGTATAATAACACCACACCAAACAGTTAAAGTTCTGAATTTTAAAAAGAAATAAAATCACAGATGGTATTAGTCAAGCAGTCTTTGTAAAATGAATGGCAGAGCAGTTAAATAAATAAAAAAAACATGATTTATACACTAAAGAATGCTATGTACATATTAGTCCATTAGCTGTATGAGTACAATATTTTAATATATTTTTTTCTCTAACTGGGGTAACCAATACTAGTACAGATAAAATGATGGTCCAAAAACCAGTGATAAAATTACAATTAGTAATAAAATTACAACTTGACAAATTACTTTTGAACTTGTTACTTTACAATGTGTCCTGCACAGTATATATCTACAAAGACTATCTGCTACTCAAGCATTTCAATCTAGTAGGTACCCTGGACCCATTTTTATAAACATGGTTCTCTACACATATTCATTGCTAGGCATTAATACCTGTTTTGTTTTAATACCTGTTTTACCCCCCCCCCCTGAAAAAGTATTGTCAAGAAGGAATGAGATATTATTTCTTCCAGCTACAGGTACTAAACAGGTATTCATGCATTAGAAATACTGGATTAAACCTGACAGGATAAGATATTTTGCAAGTTGCTAATAGCTATCATGCTATTTATTGTTGTATTTAGTATTAAATTGTATTTATAACCTGTTAAACTGTAAAGGTATATAAGAGATGGCTTAAAATTGCTTTATTAAAGCTATACAAGAGAGAGAGTAAAGATATGTAAAAATTGAGCAAGAATGGTCACTATTTTTAATATGTGTTTGGCAAGACAATGTTGATATGCAAAAGCATGAATGTTTCTAATTGCTGGGTATGTAGTTTATACCATGCCTTTGGTGGCAATTCTACCAGTCCAAGATTCTGCTTGATGTTAATGTTACTACATTTGTAAGATTAGACTAAGTGTACTTTACAGTCTTTGTATGTACAAATACAAAATAATTCAGTACAAATTAAATTAATGTCTAGCAATGAATATGTGTGGAGAACCATGTTTAAAAAAATGGGTCCAGGGTACCTACTAGATTGAAATGCATGAGTTAGCAGACAGTCTGTGTAGATATATACTGTACAGGACACATTGTAAAGTAACAAGTTCAAAAGTAATTTATCAAGTTGTAATTTTATTACTAATTGTAATTGTATCACTGGTTTTTGGACCATCATTTTATCTGTACTATTATTGGTTACCCCAGTTAGAGAAAAAATATATTAAAATATTGTACTCATACAGCTAATGGACTAATATGTACATAGCTTTATTTAGTGTATAAATCATGTTTTTTCAATCCTCAAGTATTAAATATACTGAAATAATTGCATTCAAGTATTTATTATCTAAGCCCAGTTCAGTACTTTACCAAGGTGCTGATGGGCAGTTCAGAAATATGACCACAATGTTATGGTTAAAATTACATTGAAACTGTATATTTATAGCACTAAACAACGTTTGCAGTAGAACATAGTTTTTGTCTCATATAAATATTAGTCTATATCTAATCTTTTGATATAAAATGATTAATAAAAATAAAGAGTTAATTCAACAGCTACAAAGAGTTAAGTAAAGAGTTCTAAGTCAAATTAAATTCTGTGATTGCAAAAGAATAAATTAATCAAGTTAAAAGTTAAAACTAAAGCAGACATAGCCCATAACTGATGAAATGTTTTCACAGAATGGTCTGTAAAAGAAAAAGTTGTTAAATACATTCAGTTTTAGTAGTAATACTTGATATCATTGCATTAACTATGTAAAATTAAATTTTGACTTGTATCAAAAGAAGACTAAAGGTTTTGTTTCTTAATGTGTTTTCTATATAATCTGATCAAAATATATTTCAGTATAAAGTGTTTTGAGTACGTTAAAAATAAAAAAAGAGGGAATTGTTAGGGTGTATTTAACAGTGAATAAAGTTTGAAAGTAATTCTGTTACAGATATGTAACATAAATAAGGTATAAAATAAAGCTTGCTTAAATGTAGAAATAGAGTTTAGTAATATATGATAAGCATTCATACTAAAATGCCTGTGGCCTGGAAAATAAGGAATTTGCTTAATGGACATGTTTTCCTACAGAATCAGTATGCATTTCACACTGCCAGCAAGAAAACTGATCTCTTACAGACTTAGCAAGAATGTAAAAAAACAGGATGTACACTGTCAGTAAGAAAGTTAACCTGCTTCTGTCAAGAGTGGACAACAGGAAAACAATCTGTGCATGTTTCTATCATATGACATTGTTAAGCAAGGAAGTTTGAATGGTGTTATTATCAATTCAGAATTTGCACAAGAAAAGACAATACCAGTACAGGATGAAAGCATATTTTTCTGCAAACACCAGCAAATAGATGTTCTCATATAAAGTCCAAAATAGAATACCAAGAGAAAAACATGATTTGAACCGCGGGACTAGAACAGAATAAAGAGACTATAGCAGATAACATTTTAGAGATATTTTTGTATTGTATCTCTCACATCATCGATGCTGTTTGAGAAGTAAAGTAGAACAGTAACTAAAGCTGTAACAGTAGTTTGTGTGATTTGTTATAAAAAGTTATTTATTGATTACTGCTCAGAGTTTTAGGTGCTGTATCAGTGTACACTCTGCAAGTTTCTGTGGGCAACAGACTGTGATAACTAGACTTTGATTTCATCAGAATCCAGTCAGAAAGACCTAGAGTCTTAAGAAGACTTTGGATCCATCACAGTAAGCATCAGAGTAACAGCACCCTGGTTTAGCACCATACAATTATTTTTTCACATACTTTTAGTCAAGTGCTATTTAAAAACTGAATTTGGCCTAGTAAGATCTGGAAAAATTACAGTCAGAACCGAAAAAAAAATTTCCTTTTGCTACAAAATTCAGTGTCTATAAAAATAATGTGCATATCTGAGTCATGTGGCTTTACTCTGTTATAAATGTGTGTCTGTTACTTGAAACTACAGTTTGAAGAAGTTTCCTAATAGTGTAAAGAGATCAAAGTATTTGTTATATATAGCATTTTGTTCTATCCATGTTGTTGCTGTTTTTATTTTTTTGGAACAGTTGTCTTTTGCTAAAGCACAGCTTGGATGTCTCATTAAGGAGGCAATTAGTATTTGTGTGATACTATTGTCTTGGGTTGCTGTATAACTGAGATGGTCACTTGTATGAAATGTTTATTAAAGAAACAGCATATTTTTGTGGGAGTGGGCTGGTGTTTTAATTTTTTTTTTTTTTTTTTGTTTACAGGATTTTAAAGTGTGCTGATACATTTCCAGTATTATTTTGGCTTGTGTCTATAGTTGCTTGAAGGAATTAGGGTTGCTGCTTTTTATTTAATATGTTCTTGAGTTGGTTCAATAATTGTTTTATAAGTTTGCTTAGTTGAGTTGTTTGATGTATTTCCTTGGTTTTCAGGCTTTGCCTCTATTAGACATCACTTGTTTTTGTCTCTGTGGGTATCCAGGGGGCAGCGTGAATTTTGTTTATTTGTTTGTTTGTTTGTATTTATTTTCCAGGATAGTCCAGGTGGGCAGTGCCCATTTTCAGTGTTGGCCTGGCGAGAAAAGATTCATTATAGTCACAGAGTGACTTTAATATTATTTTTTATAATTAGATATACAGAGACATTATTTTAATTGTAATAATTATGGATATATTCTAGTAGGAAAATAATATAGTAAAAGTTCTGTCAATAGACCTTTACATGATTGTTCTAGTTATAGTTACCTGATCTCCTAATATAAAGCAGTGCTTATAACTATCGACAGTATGAGATATGAGGGTACCCCAAAATGTGGATTGGACAGTTCAGACTAGCATAATATGCTGAATGCCAGGGTATTACACACACACTGATTGCCAGCAATATGCAAAGTAAATTTGGAATAAATCATATGTTTCAACAACACTGAAAATACAAGACTAGTCTGAACACTTATTTAAAGCTAGAGAGAAGTAAAACTGAGGAAGCATATGTTGAGCACCTCAGATAAAAAAGGCAAATAAAATGCTAATGAAACTAGTAAGGAAGCTGATGAGGAGTAAGAACTAGATAAACAGAACAAGGTAGTAAGAACTAGATAAACAGAACAAGGTAGTAATGTTTATTAGAGGGTTGAGTAGGGAATGAGAGGTGGTACATGGGCGGTAAGGGTAAAGTGATGGAGAGAATGGTATAGTAATCATCAAATTTGAGTAAATGTAATGAGTAAAGTTTAGTTAAGAGCTGGGCATATGAAAGTTTTGGTATTAACATTAAACAGATCAGGACCAGGAACATGAATACATCAGGTATCACTTTAGCTGCTGTTTGAAGCACTTATGGTCAATAGTTTATTTTAGATGAAGTGGAATGGAGTTCCATTTGTTAAATCATGGCAGGAGTAAAGAGTCGCCTGCTGATTTACTAGATTTAGTTACCTGTAGAAGGTGTTTGTTTTGTGAACAGAGTGTTTTACTATAGGTATAGTATAACATGATGTGGGCCTGGCTTGGCATGTTTCTGGTTTATAAATGTGATTATACATTGTCAGTAATTGTGAGCAATCTAAACAGCTGAGATGGTTTAGGGAGAACTAATGGTATGATTTATGGGGTATATTGGCAGCAATTGTTTTCTATTTTGCTTTCACACTGTTCAAGCAGGAGGGACTGTCTAACCTGCAGATAGACAGGAATGAGAGTGCCGCAGAGAAGGGGGTGGAGGTAGATAAGCTGTAGATGTGTGTTCCTGGCTTTGGTCAAGCAGGGTATTATCCTGTATTGGGTGCCAAATTTGGGGTGTTTTCTTTTCCACAATCTGCTTTATATGAAAATCAAATGTATGTTTTCATGAATAATGACTGTTAAGAGTCTTGAACATGGAACTATCTCTATTGCAGTGGTGTTGGAGGATATAAGGGAGAAGAGTGTTTTTTTAATCATGTTATGGTTCAGTTGTGAACAAGATTAATTTATTTTATATTATTTTATTTTATTTTATTTTGGGTGGTAACTGGAATTGTGAGTTGTGAAGCCATGCTTCACCAGGGAGGAAGAACTCTTGAGCTGACTGCAGTACTTTTTCTAGAGTAGTTTCTGAATAGATGATTGTGGTGCCATCTGCATACTGAACAATGACGTTATGTGTATTTGCTATTGTGAAGGCTGCCAGCCTAGTCAGATAGAATTTTATAGATAATTCTGTCATTTGTAAATATTAATGTAAACCACAGGCTTGTTGTCTTAAATGGTAAAAATAGAGTTACATGTGGAACTGAAAAAATGTAACAACAGTGCAATCTGCTGTAAGGAAGCTAAGACAAGCATTTTATGACTGTCTTTGATCTTTAAAGTTGGCTTCGGCCAGTCTAGGTGAAGACATTCTTTCTATTTTAACCAAGAGTTAAATTGCTAGATTTAAACATGCAAATGCATTTTTATTGATGTGCTTCCTGACCAGCTGCATGATAACACAAGGAGATGTTAACAATGTAAATGTAGTTTCTGTTAGCCTGGGAACCCAGGGAAGTGTGAAGAATGATGTAATGGGAACCAGGAATGTGATTTTAAAAACAGAGAAAATCAGAGGGTATTAAGCATTTTTGTCTTGACCATCCAACTCATCAGCACTCTGCCTGTGTTCTATATGTAAGTTATCTGAGACTTGTGTTTTCTCTTAGAAATAGCTAGAAATTAGAAATAAGTGTTTTTCTGTGATGTCAGAACTGTACTACTGAATTATTTTAAGTATTTCTCTGTGATCTCTGAACTCTTGACTAGCACTGTGTAGTAAAAAGTGTTGTCTTTGACTATTTATTATTAAATATTTTAAACCTTTAAACTGTGGCTGTTTTGTGTAGAGATAATTTAAGCTCTTAAGAGTACTTGCATGCCTTTGGTAAAACTGTACAAAGCCACTCTAATAGCTTTAGCCCTGGGCTATACTACCAATTGGATAATAATATCACACAGTAATAATTGGAAAGCTTTTTAAGGGCCTTTGAGTAGCTGATAAATATTATCTGGGTGGTGGCAGTGATTTCTACAGTATAGTCTGGGTAAAAGGTGCAAAGCTGGAGAACCTGTGCCAGCCTTCCCCAGAAGTGTCTGTGTGGTTGTATAAACTCTTATCTCAAAGTGTGTGTGTCAGCTACTTGGGCAGGGCCACAAAGAACTGGTTGGAGAGAGAGGGTGCTGGAGATTTTAGCTTGCCCAGCTGGCTGAGATCTGGACCCTATAGCTGTGCCAGTGGGGAGTCTTATTGGGGACCTGGAGAGCAAGGGAGTGACCAGCCCCAGACTGACTGTGATCTTTGTGTGCTCTTAAGGGAAATTACACTTTACTGTATTTGTTATCCTTTCCGCCTATATGAGATGTCCCTCACTGGTGTTAGTGGTGAGGATTGAGGGTCCTTGATTGCTGGGCCAGGGCACGAGTGTCACTGCTATAAGAAGGCCATTTATGAACATGTTGAATAGAACTGGAACAAGAATAGATCCTTGGGGGACACCCACCAATACAGAAAGGAAAGGGGGATATCAGTATTCCATTTGACAGCTACAGGTGGTTGAGATAAGATTCTTTTATCATTAACTGCCCAAACTACAAGGTGTTGAGAAGCAGACTGCAGCTGACAGTTTTCTATAAGAAACCCTTGTTGGTGCTGTTTCTAATTGTGCACCAGCAAACGTTCCTTTGTTTCCAGAGATTTCACCCTTCTTTGTGTTCATATGACTGTGGAATATTGTATTAATAAGCTCATGAGTGGGGTGCAGGGGGCTTACATCCACAACCACAGACACATGCCATGTCATTTTTTTCATACTTGTGGTATTTCAGGTAATTGTGTTCAGTGATGTGGTTCCTGGCATCTTGTCAGTCAGTGTTTTAAAACAGTTCTGCTTAAGTATATTTCAGGATTTACTGCATTCAAACCTTTTTGTGTTTCAAGAATGTCTGTAATGATGGACTGATGAGTTTTGGTCTGGTAACCAAATGAATAACAATACATGTTATATTCAACGTAGAACGTTAACATGCTGGAAAGTAATGGATGTATCTGTTAAGTTGTAGCTCAATAAATTGGCATTGTTGTCAGTCCCCACAATGTTGCTGTCTTAGCCCAAAGATGAGGACCCAAAAAAAAGTCTGCAAGATTGTTGACTAAAAAAAGTCTTCACAGACTCTGAAATATGGAAAACGGCTGATGCAGTGACATTGATACATTCACTAAAACACAAAATCCAGTAAATACTGTCATCTGCGTGGCACAGAAGGATAAAGTGCTGACAATGTTGCAGCTGAGTCAAGCTCATCTAGTGGTTCAGGTGCCTATAGGAGCTGACTGAAGAAGCGTGTGAGTGATTTACCTGTTGGCTTGCCCAGCCTGCAGGGAGAGAGGCAGCTGTGGCCTTCTACATTGTTGACACCTTGTAGGAGCACTGGCTATTCACCCAGTAGAGTTTCAAGACAGCTGAGCTTATGTTGGAACCTTTGTTATGGGTGACCTGCAGAAATTCAACTCACATCAACCTTTGACATAGGTCAGATGTGTGCCAAATGTGTGAGTTGTGTGAACTGCTAAGGTTTTTCCTTGTCAGGTCTGTGAGGGGAGCAGCTATGGTACTATAATTGGGGACAGACTTTCTATAGTTCCCCACTGTTATTAAGAATGGTCTCACCTACTTTTTGGTAACAAGAGCAGGCCATGCCTAAATGGCTTACACTTTGGCAGGTTCTGGCCTGATTTTACCACTCCCCACTCTATGTCCCAGGTACAAAACCTCTGCCCTACCCACCTGACACTTACTGAGCTTAATGGTCAGCCCTGCCCTCAGCAGTCTGACCAGCACCTCCCTGGCATGCTCAAGTGCTCTTGCCAGGAATGGCTGTAGAAGGCAATATCATCCAGGTAAGCAAGGGCATAATCTCCTGCTCCTGCTAAGATACAATCTACCAGCCCTAGAAAGTCATTGGGGCATGTTTCATCCTAAAGGCCATCTTTGTGAACTCCTGCAAGCTGAAAGGCGTCACAAAGGCTGACCTCTCTCTAGCATTTGGAGTCAAAGGCACATGCCAGTAGCCATTGGTAAGATCAATAGTGGTCATTTATTTAGCCCCACCCAGCTGCTCTAAGGCTTCAACTGTTGTAGGTATGGGGTAAGCATCTGACTCTGTGTGAATATTTAGTTTCCTGTAGCCCACACAGAACCTGATGCTGCCTTCCTTCTTTGGTACCAGCAGCACTGGGGAGGTCCAGGGACAGCTGGACTCCTGGATTACTCACTGTTTTAACATCTCCTCCATTCCCTCCCTTGAAGACTGTCTGACTTGCTCAGTCACCCTGTAAGGGGCCTGCTTTATGGGTCTTTGGGGCCCTGTATCCACATGGTGCTGCACCAGGTGGGTGCACCCTGGTTTCCTAGTGAACATGCCCCCAATCTCCTGTAACACTGCTCAGATTTCTCGAATCTGGGTAGGGGATAGCCACTGGATATTGCTACCCCTTCAACCGAGGTGTCAGTCTGAGACTCACTGAGATCACTTACCAGATCCCCCTCAGACTCCTCTTGCCATCCACTGAAAATATCCAGCACAAGGGCCTCCCTATCATGGTAAGGATTCATCATGTTAACATGGTACAATCTCTGCCCCTACATCCTGCTTAGCAGTTGTACCATGTAGTTAACATCAGTGACCTTCTTTTCCACCTTGAAGGCTCCCTCTCAAGCTGCCTGCAGCTTATTGTGTCTGCCAGGACTGAGCACCATAACCTGCTGCCCTACAGCATATTCTCTGGCTTGAGCATTCCTGTCATATCAGACCTTTTTCTGCTGTTGGGCTCCTGCCAGGTTTTCCTGAGCCAAGCCCATGAGCTCCCTAAGCCTTGTCCTGAGGTTTAGGACATATGCTAGAACAGACTCTTTGTGGGATTCACACTAACCCTCCTACTCATCACAAATCAAATCTAAAAGTCCTCTCACCCTGTGCCCATCCAGCAACTCAAAGGGTGAAAAACTTGTGGATTCCTGGGGCACCTTTATGTATGCAAAGAATAGAGGGGGCAAATATTTGTCTCGCTCTGTCTTAAACTGGTCTGTAAATGCCTGTAGCATGGTCTTTACTATAGACGTTAACCTCTCCACAAGACCATTAGTCTGGGGATGTTAGGGGGTTTTCTTTATGTGCTTCACCCCACAGTGCTCCCACAGACAAGCCATTAGGTCAGACATGAAATTGTCAACCCTGTCAGTTTGTATTTCTCTTGGGCAGCCTACCCTGCTGAAAATCTCTAGCAAAGCATTTGTCACATTCTCTGTCTCGATGGTGGACAGAGCCACCACCTCAGGGTGTCTAGTAGCATAATCTACTACCACTAGGATATAGTTCTTCCCTGTGGAACTTGGGGAACTCAAAGATCCCACATTATCCAGAGCTACGCTCTGAAATGTCTCGTCAATCACAGGCAAAGGTATCAAAGGAGCTTTGGCCTTGTCTCTTGCCTTGCCTACTTCTTTGGAAGTGCTCACAGGTCCTGAAGTACCTTGTTACATCCCTGGCAATTCCAGGCCAGTAAAAGTTGTACGTAATACATATTTTGGAATGCTTTATGCCAGTATGACCTGAAATGGAATGGCATGAGTTATGGCCAGAAGTGTCAGACGGTAGGATCTCGGCAGTACCAACTGCTGTATTACCTCCCCTTCTAGCCCTCCGTCAGGGGCCCACTCTCTACTGGAACAAAGGGTTACTATATATGCATAATCCCCTTTTCCTTGAGAATCAGGTGCCTCCCTAGCTAGCTCCCTCAAGCCTTTTAGTGTTGGGTCTGAGAGCTGAATCGGTCTCACCTCTTTGTTGAGACAGGCTCAGCAGTCGGACCCACCACAGCAATAAACTGAAGGGGACATTATGTAAAAAGCATATCAGTGAGCAGTAAAATCCATTACATCATTTTCCATTAGATGTACACCCAAACAACTGTGTTGCAGAAATATTTTTTGATGCAAAAATATATGTATATGTATATATAAAAGTGAAGTGATGAGGTTTTACTATCACTATGGGGCTGTAAATAAAAGAGCACACAGAGGACACTGTTAGCATTTCCTCAAGTGTTAAATTACCCTCCCCCAAGATACTGAAACTTGAGCCATCGTACTAAAATCTGTCTGAATGTAAACAATAGGGTCACCTGACCTACCAGTTTAATCAAAACAATGAGAGCCGCAGGGAATCTTGATACTCTCCCTTTAAGGGATTGTAATTTCAGTTCATGAAAAGTGGCACAGAACCCATTATTGGTCAGGCATGGCTTTGTTGGAGGTAAGACATGCTTTGAACTTTCTGCAGGATTTTTGGCTCAGCTGAGGACACACAGTCAGAGTAAAAAGCTGGAGAAGAGTTTAGTGTAATATTTTTATATTGCTTCTCATATAAAGGTGAAATACACCTATCGAGCCATGTGCTAGGGATAATGGCCATGTTTTGTTACATGGGTATTGGCTATACAACTACATTTTGTGGAAATTATACGGAAGTTGTGTCATGTCTGTAGAAGAAGGTTACAGCCAGAAGACATATAGCTATTGGTTATTGCAGGTAAGTGCAATTTTATATTTTTCATATAGTGTAAAGCTGTACATGTTGAGGAAGACATATGTACAAGTTATACATTCCGTGTACTTTTATAATTTTTTTTTTTTATTATTAAATACTAATGCTTTGTAGTATTGACTTCTATGTAGTGCTTGGCAGTGATGGTTTTATTTATCTGCATTTTTTGAGGGAGGTTATTTACTCTTGGGTGGGATCTTCAACATTTTTGGCTTATTTTTATTTCAGTTCTATTTGTTTCAACTGAAAACACATTATGGGGATTATTTTTTTTCTGATGGGTAGAAATTATCTGAGTATTTGCTTGTTGTTTTGTGTGTGCGTTTGTGTCTGGACTTTGTGCACTTTCAGATTAGTTCTGCCTTGTTTGAGGTTAATGATAAGGAATGTGAGTGTTTTTCAATGAGCCACCTAACAGGTGAGTAATAATTCAGTGAATTCTTAACTTTGCAGAAAGCAGGGACATTAGGAGAGACTGTAGACTGTAAAAACAGTGCAGTGCAGAAAACTAGTGTTCAGATCAGTCATTTTACATGGTTTTATGCAATAGCTTTGTGGATTTAGTTGAATTTTCACTTTTTTGTGAAATTCTTTAGTTGTACTTTTGAAAGTATAATTGAAAGTCATAACTTGCCTTTTTTAAGCAATTGTTTTGTAATAGTTACACTGGGTTTCTCATAGATTCATATATTGTTACTAGGGCAACAATCCATTCCCCAAGGATTGTGGTCTGTGTTGTGGCAGGACAGGTAGTTTACATCCTTCTAAGCCGGGAATTGCAGATTGAAGGCTCAGTGTCTGCTATTGTAAAAGTGTATTAGTTCTGGTTTAAGCACTTGGGCTTCAGACCAATTATTCTACATTAAGAAGGTCTGTTGTCTGCACTCTTTTGTGAGGAAAGGCTGGATGCTGCCCTTCTGAGCTGGGAATTTCTGGTCACAATCTTATGCTTATTTGAATTATTTATTTCTAAAGTTGGTGCGCCTTGTTGCTGTAGCATAGACCAAATTCAGGCCTGCTGAATCTAGCTTTGTTTGCATAACTTGAGCACTGATCCAGGCCATCTTTTTTTGGAGAAGGTTCCCCTACAGTTAGAACTTGCCTAATTGAAGACAGCTGGAACAGGGCTTAGTTTTGAGCCTTTTTACTGGTTAATTGGGTGACTTGTTTAAGTCAGTTTGTTTGTTTTCTGTTGTTATATATATATATATATATATATATATATATATATATATATATATATATATAAAATTGCACTTTATTCATCTGTGTTTACTGTATTTGTGTTTCTTCCTACTTTATTACTACTGGCATTGACTATAACTCTGATGTGAGATATATAACAATAAGTATCCTTTTCTGTGCATTTAAAGTGTTTTTTGATTGTATCTGCTTTATTTTCTGAAAAAAACAAACAAACAAAAAATATATACTTGTTTCCCACCTTTCTAATCCAGTAAAGTCCAGTTTTCAGGTTGTTTGCCCATACCTTACTTGGATAGAATGAGGTTTCTCTGTTCACCTGTGATAAAGGGTAGCTTTGAGCAGCCTATCTGTCCCTGGAGGAGGGGTTTCAGCCCAGAAATTAGTAGTTTGTTGGCCATTTTGGGCTAATTTCTATCTCTTTCATTTCCCTGCTATAAAAACTGCATTTGTGGAGTTTTGTGCACCGGGCAGCACCGGTTAGGTAGGGTATAACTATTCCCGGCTCCACAAAGTCTCCTCTTCAATTTTTTCCTTGGAACTAGACAAAGTTTCAACTTAAGCACTCAAACCATTCATTTCTCAGCCTGGCACTTGCTCAAAACTGATAGGAAGCACTAATAAACCCTAGCACTAGACCCCCCCTATACTCTACAGAAGGACAAGGCTCTCTATTCATAGGTTCATAGGTTCATAGGTTTATACTAGGCTATCTGCCCTAAGGCATTTATAAGCCTAGCCCAAATTTTTGTGGCTTACGCCACCCCTTATATGAAAAAATACTGTGCCCATTAGTTTGTTGTGCCTCTGTCCAGCAGTGACACAGAGATGATTCCCAGGGTAAACCTACGATCTCCCATCCACAGGTCTAGATTTCTCTTGAACAGAGTCAGCGAGGTGCTCTGCCTCACATGGACTGGGATTTTATTCCACAGCATAGGGAGTCTCTGAGTGATAAATCTATCCCTTCAGCATGTCCTATTTATATCCATGCTAAGGTTTAAGTCGCTTGCTCTAGTGGTTTTGGTGGATTTGGATTTTTTGAGGTGGAGCATGTCCATTAATTCCGGGTTGGACATGGCCTTGTATGTCAGGCACATGTCACCTCTGAGCAGACGGTATGTGACTGAATAGAGCTGGAGTTTCTTCAATCTGGCAGCATATGACAGATTTTGGAGTCCCTTTATCCTTTTGGTGAGGAACTTTTGGGGTCTCTCCAATTGCTGCAGATGTCGGGTGAGATACATCCCGAATGGGGCATTGTACTCGATCATTGGTCTGATAAGTGAAGAGTACAGGGAACAATGACCTCACTAGATCTGGATGTGAATCCCTTCATGATCAGGTGGGCAATGTAGAAGGTCTTTCTAACCACTTTAGCAATGTGAGTGTCAAAAGAAAGGCCACTGTCAACCTGGGTCCCCAGGTCCCTGATAACCTCTTCTGTGCTTAGTGGATTGCCACCTATATGGTAGCTTGGGGTTACCTTGTTTTTCCCGAAGGGTATGACTATACATTTTTGGCGTTTAACTTCAGGCCATGGCTCTGGCACCAGCTATCTGTTTCCGTGAGTCCCTTCTGAAGGATATCCGTGTCCGATGCACTTTCCACTATGGCCCAGTTTGCAGTCGTCTGCAAACTTTGTCAGCCAAAGTCCTCCCATGTTGGCCTGTACTTCTGAGAAGTAGATGCCAAACAATAGGGGCCAAGGACCGAGCCCTGTGGGACACCACTTGTGACCAGCTTGGAGTCTGACACAGCGCCAGCAACTCTAACCCTGTGGGTTCTGTCCTTAAGCCAGTTTGCAACCCATCTTGTGACATATGGGTTTACATTTAAGCTGGTAAGTTTTTCTACAATACCAGTGGGGTATTGTGTCGAAAGCCTTTGCAAGGTCAAAGTAGGCTGTATGGACTGCCTTTCCCTCATCAATGGCCTTGGTGACTGTTTGAAGAAGTCGACCAAGTTCAAAAGGCATGATCTTCCCTTGACAAAGCCAAACTGGGTCGGGTCCAATGTCTGCAAGTCCCTATATCTTTGTTTATGAGCTCCATTATGATCCTCTCCATAGCTTTGCAGACTAGACTTGCTAAGCTTATGGGTGTAATTACCAGGGTCCGTGAGGCCGCCTTTGTGGAGTGGGACCACAGTTGCCGTATGCCACTCCTTGGGCACGTATCCTGTGGTAAGGCTGAGATTAAACAGCTGCCTTATGTGCGGGTTTAATTCCTCATTTAGCTCGTGTAGCACACAGCCGGGGACACCATCCGGTCCCATTGATGCTGTGTTTTAGCTTTAGAGAGCAGCTTTCACCTGCGCATTTGAGATGTCCGGGAGGCTACACTCGGCTGGGATAGTTATCTCTCCTTTAGGGGGCGAGAGGGGGGTGAAGTTTGCACTGAACCTGTCTGCCAGTATGTTGGCAATGTCTGTGGGTTCAGTGATTTTTGTATCATTTTGGACTAATTCTGAGCATATCTGGGAGTTTCCACCCAGGTTCCTAACATAGCTGAAAAAGGCCTTATGATTGTCCTTTGAATCCATCTTACCAGCCAGTAAAACAGTTCACTGTACCTATTCAGGCATGTCCAAAGGGCAGTTTTAGGTGTACTCTCCAGTCCAACTGATGAATCTGTGCATTTTGAGGCAATGTTACAACTGCCTCATGACACAGACAACCCTCCTCTCCTACCACCAAACACTAATACATGTGAGAGATACAATTATACAGCCAAACTGGAGGCTAAGCTCCCTCAACCCAAGACTGGATCAGACAGTCAAGAGGAGAAGGGAAATACTTGCATCACACCACCAATCTCACGTAGACCCATTAAACCAGCACCGGCAAAAAACACACATAAATACACAAAAACATACTCAGAGGCTCTAAATAAAAATCTGAAAAAGCAACAGAGACCTCCAAATCAGACATCCAAGCAACCTCCACCCAACACAAACCATGAAACACTTGCTTCATAAAACCAGTGTGCCATGCACTCACAGCCCTTAAGGCAAAATAACATACCCAACACACTAGTAATAGGTGACTCTATAGTCAGGCACACTGACATCCCACTCACTATGCTGAACAAGGAGAAGGTTACTGTTAGCTGCCTGTCAGGTGCCAGGATCCGCCACATAACACAAGCACTCAAGTCACTCCAGAACAAGTACAAATACGACTCTGTCATTGTCCCTGTTGGTGTGAATGACCTGAGCCATACCTCCCTGGACTACATGAAAAGAGACATGGAAGAGTTCTGTGATCACGTAGCCCAGGCCGGTATGACCCTGACCCTTAGTAGCATCCTGCCCTCACCAAGAATGATACCACGGTATAAAAAAAACTTATCAATTTCAACAATTGGCTAAGTTTCTGGTGTCATTCAAAGGGGATCCAGTGTCTGTCCACCTGGGATGACATGCTCAACAAGCCACACTGCTTCGATAGAGACGGCTTGCACCTGTCACCCTTAGGCTTTTGAATACAGGCCAAGACTCTTGCCACCCCCATAGTGCCTTTTTTAGGCAAGGTTCAAAAGACAAACCCACCACCATAAATAGCATAAGTAACAAAAAACTGAGGGTAATTCTACTCAATGCCAGAAGTCTAAACCTCAAAATGCACGTACTCAAGGCACTCCTCAGTATGGAGAAAATTGATATATGTGCAGTAACAGAAACTTGGTTTAAGGCTCCAGAGAGCACCCCAGCACTACGAGGCTACAACTCATACCATACATTTCGGCTACAGAACCTGGACCGAAATACAAAAGGCAGGGACGTATCCATATTCATCAAGGATACCCACACCTCCAGGTTAGTGGCACAGTGCAGTGCTTCAGAGATCATCCACGTGCAACTAACAATGGGCAAAACTGCAATTCAAATTGTAGCTTGCTACAGATCACCCACCATGTCCCAGGACCCCCATTCCGTGTTTCTGGAAACACTGGGAAACATAAAGGTCCTACCAAACAATTTCAATTACCAAAACATTAATTGGGAGAACTACTCAAGTAGTAACTCCCTTGCCCAACATTTCCTAGAATTTATAAACTCAAATGCCCTGGATCAACTGGTCAACACTCCAACCAGAGGTGACAACATATTGGAGTTGGTCATCACCAGCATGGGCGACCAGTGTTCCACACCAGAGGTCAACCCCTCGCTGGTTAGATCTGATCATAAACTAATCACGCTGGATGACCACATTCTGCCCCCACCCCCAGTCAAGGAAACCACTGTGAAAAACTTTTCAAAAGCAAACTTTGCGTTACTTAAGACCGAGGTGGAAAGTTTCAAAGCCCCCATGCTAAAGGATAATGCTGCCCAAGCTGCAAAATCCTTTACTAATGCATTCAATGGGCACCTACAAGAATGCATGGATCGTGCTATCCCAAGCAAAACCAACACTCACTCCTTCAAGAAAAGGAAACCAGTCTGCCATAAACAAGCTATAAAATAGAAGGAGGAAACTAGTACAGATAAAGAGTAAAATCCCAAGAAGGGAAGACATCCCCTGAGCAGTATCAGCAAGAAACTACGATCCCTCATAAAATCATCCAAGGCTAGCTTTGAAAGAAAAATTGCCAAGGACTCCAAAGATAACCACAAGGCATTCTTTAGCTATGTCAAGAATCTAAGTGGCAATGCTCAGATCTGCTCGGAGTTAGTGCAGAATGGCACAAAATACACTTAACCAACCAATATCACCAACATCCTGGCAGACAGGTTCAGTGCAAACGTCAAACCCCTCTCACCCCCAAAAGGGCCCATAACCATACCAGAAGAATGTAGACCCCCTGAAATCACAAAAACTCAGGTTAAAACAGCCCTCTCCAAAGCCAAAAACACAGAATCAATGGGACTGGACGGTGTCCCAGGCTGCATCCTACACAAGCTCAAAGATGAACTAACCCCTCACCTAAACACACTGTTCAAACTCAGCCTCTCCACGGGCTAAGTGCCCATAGAGTGGCGCACAGCAACGGTTAATCTGCTCCACAAAGGTGGAGCCACAACAGACCCCGGGAACTATCACCCTATAAGCCTGACTAGCTTGGTCTGCAAGGCTATTGAGTGCATCATCATGGAACTCATTAACAGAGACATTGGGAACTTACAAACCCTGGACCCTACCCAGTTCGGCTTTGTAAAGGGCAGATCATGCCTCCTAAACCTGGTAGACTTCTTTGAGACAGTTACCAAGGCTATAGATGAGGGAAAGGTAGTACACACGGCCTACCTAGACCTCGAAAAGGCCTTCAACAACATTCCCCACTCTGGTATTATAGGCAAGCTCACCAGCCTGAACATAAAACCCTATGTCACAAGATGAGTTGCCAACTGGCTCATGGACAGAACCCACATGGTGAGAGTTGTGGGAGCTAGGTGTGACTCTAAACCGGTTACAAGTGGCGTTCCCCAGGGCTCAGTCGTACGACCCCTCCTGTTCGGCATATACTTCTCAGAGGTACAGGCAAGCCCAGGAGGACTATGGCTGATCAAGTTCCCAGACGTCTGCAAACTAGCGTCTATAATTGACTCTCCAGCTGACACAGACATTCTCCAAAAGGGTCTCACTGAGACGGATACCTGGTGTCAAAATCATGACCTCACTCTAAATGCCAAAAAGTGCATAGTCATCCTATTTGGAAAAAACAAAGTGCCCACAAACTACCACATAGGTGGTAGTCCCCTAAATACAGAAGATGTAATAAGGGCTCTGGAGACCCAAGTAGATAGTAATCTCTCCTTTGATAATCACATTGCCAAAGTGGTTAGAAAATCCTTCTATGTGGCCTACCTAATCATAAAAGAGTTCACATCCAGATCAAAGACGTCATTGTGCCCCTCTACTCATCACTCATCAGACCCATCATAGAGTACAACGCCCCATTTGGGATGTACCTTACAAGACACCTGCTACAGCTGGAAAGACCACAGAAGTACCTCACCAAGAGGATCACTGGCCTCAAACAGATGCCCTATGCAGCTCGACTGAAGAAACTCCAGTTGTACTTGGTTGCATACCGCCTACTCAGAGGTGATCTCTGCCTGACATACAAGGCCATGTCTAACCCAGAATTGATGGACATGCTCCACCTAAAGAAAACCATATCCACTCATGCCACACACTCTAGGGATCTAAACCTCACCACAACAATAAATAGGATGTGCTGGAGGGATAGATTCCTGTCCCAGAGAATTCCCATGCTTTGGAACAAGATTCCAATCTACATTAGGCAGAGCTCCTCGCTAACACTCTTCAAAAGAAACCTTGACGAGTGGATGGGAAACAGAAAGTTTACTCTGGGGATTCACTTCAGTGGCTGTGCTGGACAGAGGCACAAGGAACTAATCTAAGGGGGCAGCGAAAGCCAGCACATTCTGCCTAGGCTTATAAATGCCTTCAAGCAGATATCCTAGTACCTACCTATGAACCTATGAACATGGTTGGGAAACCTGTTCCATAGGAGGGGCATTCTCTGGGACACAAGTGTCTCAAAACCACCCACTTACAGTGATAGTGGTACTGTATATTAGCAATTGTTTTAACCCCCAGTTGGTTTCAGCACTTCTGGTCTTACTATTTAATAAGAAGGTTTCATTCATAGGAGGCTGTAATGGGGAAGGAATTTGACAATATCACATAGGAGACTGTATACAGTCAAACAGGTGTCATTATTACAGCTGAACAGTGAAAACAGACAATTACAAAATGGTTTCATAAAAGGACTTTCTACATTTGAAGCTAATATAAAACAAATTTCTGTTATTAGGATTCTTACCACAACTATGCATTGGTGAGTATGGAAACATTCACCAGGGAACCTGGGAAGTTCCCCCACTCTTTTTAATAAGTGCAGTGAGATTCTTGGCATCTACCATAATATCACCAGCTTTGGTAGTTGTGACCTTCAGTTTAACATCTCTTCCCATCTGAAGGATGACAAACTCAGGATTTATAATTAATTTGTGCTGTGCTGAAGTGTTGATAACAGAAAACTAATCCACGTACCATGTGTATAGTACCCATTACCTCACATGGCAGATGCACCTGGAGAGTATACAGATGAGTTTTAAAGTAAAAGTGATGGCACCTTCAAGAGAAGTCTGTGAGGTAAAGTATAGGATTTTTCCCAAGCAGACAAGGAGTGGATGAGATAATGGATAAAAATTAAGCTTTATATTAGTGAAGTACCTCGCAGTCAGTTCTGTGCAGAAGTGGGCATGTCCATAATGATTGACAGGGGAACGTGAATGGAAATGGTCCATGAGTGACAGATATGCAGATATCCATGTGACATTGTGCATACATTGGTTGTACCGCTTGCATATTGATGTAGTTGAACGGCAGTGGTTCCAAGTTTAACTAAGTGTATAAAGGAATGAACTACTACTTTGTGGTTTATACATCAGTATTACATTTGTATGACTTGCACTAGTGAACATTGCTCTGAAATGTAGAGACTTTTGCAGTATGTTCAAATGTTTACCTCATATTTTTGGTCCATTTTTCATAAAATTGCGGGCTTCAGGCAAATTGCAGTTAAGTCATTAAAGATAGAAGTCAGAAAATAATGGCAGACATTTGAGTCTTAAATGTCATACTCTTCAAAAAATTCATGCTAATTCTGTCAACTTTCTAAGTTAGTAAGACCATAACAGCAATATATAAAACGTGTCACTATTGTTAGGGCTTTGTCCCCTGTTATTTATGGTTTTGTCCAGATTTCTTGCTCTAAGAAGTTGAGAGGTATTCATTGCGAATGCCAAACATTTTTTTTTATATTACCATCACAAGATTCCTTTTACTAACATTTTATAGGAAGCGCACTGGCACCCTGATTAGTTAACAGTGAAAATGACATATATTCCGAAACTATAAAGTGAAGAAATCCTGTAGTATGTAAGCCAGTGTGTAATCTGAAGGTGTCCTGTATGTGATGTTGCTATGGAAGCAACTCAGACCTCTGTGGTAAAAGCTATTAGTAGGATGCAAGCGAACAACTGAAATGTAATGGTGTTAAGTGTTTATAATAAAAAAGATACACATTTTCATTAAGGCACACCGTGTACTGTTCTGAGAAAAATAAGAAGTTGTTAGAAAACTTGTTATTCAAGTATGACAGACTGCATTAGTGAATGTTAAGTGTCACACAATACATCATTGATGTGATAGCTTAGCTTGTATCCATTGCATGGCTTAGAGTAGCGTTTTCACCTCTCTGGATTTAGCCAAGCACTGAAACTATTTTGTAAGTTCCAAGTTAGGCCCGGTGGGCTTTTTTTCTTACAAGTGAAAATCAATGTGCACACTAATTATTAGTGACTCCATTGAGTATCTGCTTATTACTATTAAGGAGTGCTCCTCTTTTCTGTAATCAGTAAAAATGTTACACCCATTAAAGCTACATTTTCCAAAAAACTGTTTCAGGATTCTTTGGACAGTAATTGCTTTGTATCGTTTAGCTGCATTCTTCATGTATTTCATCTGGTTTTAACTTCGAATTACTTTTTGGAAATGCAGTTTCATTCCATTGACATTTCTCAATGTTCTACTTGATAACACATTACGTTTGGCTAGGAAACGATGTGCATTGTAAGTAGGGATGATGGTGTACTTTTACGAAATGTGCTTTATTGCATGATGAATGTGTTTGCAAAAATTGTACTGAGCACACTACAGTAACTGGTGTTATTTCCCTATCTTGAAATGGCACCTGTTCATTTCCTTTCTTAACTGATGTATGACTTGTAACAGTGACAGTGACAGTGTGCCACCACTGGGCAGATAAATGAATGAACTTTAGTTACCGGCGACAGTCATTAAGGCCCTTTTTAGTGTACAGTCCTTGCATCGCACAACAGGGAGATCCCTATTCATGCAGGCAAACACATGAATATTTAATAGTTTAACCACACCATCACGAAATCTCAGGGGAAGGTGGGGTTTGGGCGGGACTTGCTACTGTGTTTCCTGCAAGGTACTTCACTAATACAAAACCAAAAATGACTGTAATAATGTTGCTTTATATGATACAGCTAGGCACTCTCAACAGTACAGATTGCCTATATTTGTGATCTAGGAGATCTCAGAATAGAGTCACTGCTATTCCACTTTGACATAACTGAGTTACGATGGTCAGAGCACAGTGTGATCTAATTCACTTTAAGGGAGTTACACTCACAGATTATTTAAAGGGCTCCCTGTGACAGACATCCTAGAAATGCAGAGGGGCTCCACATGATAAGCTGAGGACTCTTGAATGGCATGGAAAAATGTGAGGTATCAATGACATCTTTCCAAAACCAGGGCAAGAGGCTTGTAAGAGGATATATAGGGGTCCCCATGGCTGTTTGGTATACCCTTATAAAAAAAAGGCAGTGCTGGACATAAGGTGCCACACTACCTAAGTGAAGCACAGTGTATTTCTTGTAGCATAGAGCTGTGCCTGTCAATTGTCCAGATTTTTACACAATATCCAGATTTTCACCTCTTATTTTTGTCTGTATCTAATAAAATTTGTAGTTTTCTGGCAAAACATTGAGGATTGTAGTCACTTCATATCCTTCAGAAAATGCAAGCTAATGCAAACATAGTCTAACAACTTTCAAAGTTTGTAAGAGCAATATTTAAAATCAGTCCTGACTTTGGGCCTCCCCCAATACTTCCAACATTCCCCAGATTTGTTAAGCTAAGGGGATGAAAGATATGCACACAGTGTCAACAAAAAGGAAACGGATAACTTAGTTTGATCAGAAACAGCATGTATATGGGGCGTAGCTGCACTGTCTCAAGTGTTGTCATTAACGGCATGTGTCATTCTGTAATCTCAGTAATAGAGACAAAAGACAGGCAGTGGTACCCTTAGGACTGACTTAAAGGATAAAGTAGTTTGATGAGAAACAGTGTGTATATGGGGCCTAGCTGTACTGCTCAACTGTCGTCATTAATGGCATGTGTCATTCTGTAATCTCAGTAATAGAGACAAAAGACAGGCGGTGGTACCCTTAGGACTGACTAAAAAGGAAAACGTAGTTTGATCAGAAACAGTGTGTATATGGGGCCTAGCTGCACTTTCTCAAGTGTCATCATTAATGGAATGTGTCATTCTGTAATCTCAGTAATAGAGACAAAAGACAGGAGGTGGTACCCTTAGGACTGACTTAAAAAGATAACGTAGTTTGAACAGAAACAGCGTGTTTATGGGGCCTAGCTGCACTGTCTCAAGTGTAGCCATTAATGGAATGTGTCACTCTGTAATCTCAGTAATAGAGACAAAAGACAGGTGGTGGTACCCTTAGTACTGATTTAAAAGGATAACGTAGTTTGATCAGAAACAGCGTGTATATGGGGCCTAGCTGCACTGTCTCAAGCATCGTCATTAATGGAATGTGTCATTCTGTAATCTCAGTAATAGAGACAAAAGATAGGCGGTGGTGCCCTTAGGACTGACTTAAAAGGATAACGTAGTTTGATCAGAAACAGCGTGTATATGGGGCCTAGCTGCACTGTCTCAAGTGTAGTCATTAATGGAATGTGTCATTCTGTAATCAGTAAAAGAGCCAAAAGACAGGTGGTGGTACCCTTAGTACTGACTTAAAAGGATAATGTAGTTTGATCAGAAACAGCGTGTATATGGGGCCTAACTGCACTGTCTCAAGTGTCGTCATTAATGGAATGTGTCATTCTGTAATCTCAGTAATAGAGACAAAAGACAGGTGGTGGTAGCCTTAGGACTGAATTAAATGTATAATGTAGTTTGATCAGAAACAGCATGTATATGGGGCCTAGCTGCACTGTCTCAAGTGTTGTCATAAATGGCATGTGTCATTCTGTAATCTCAGTAACAGAGACAAAAGACAGGCAGTGGTACCCTTAGGACTGACTTAAAGGATAAAGTAGTTTGATGAGAAACAGGTGTATATAGGGCCTAGCTGTACTGTCTCAACTGTCATCATTAATGGCATGTGTCATTCTGTAATCTCAGTAACAGAGACAAAAGACAGGTGGTGGTACCCTTAGGACTGACTAAAAAAGAAAACGTAGTTTGATCAGAAACAGTGTGTATATGGGGCCTAGCTGCACTTTCTCAAGTGTAGCCATTAATGGAATGTGTCACTCTGTAATCTCAGCAATAGAGACAAAAGACAGGTGGTGGTACCCTTAGTACTGACTTAAAAGGATAACGTAGTTTGATCAGAAACAGTGTGTGTATGGGGCCTAGCTGCACTGTCTCAAGTGTAGTCATTAATGGAATGTGTCATTCTGTAATCTCAGTAATAGAGACAAAAGACAGACGGTGGTACCCTTAGGACTGGCTTAAAAGGATAATGCTGTTTGATCAGAAACAGCGTGTATATGGGGCCTAGCTGCACTGTCTCAAGTGTAGTCATTAATGGAATGTGTCACTCTGTAATCTCAGTAATAGAGATAAAAACAGGCGGTGGTACCCTTAGGACTGACTTAAAAGGATAACGTAGTTTGATCAGAAACAGCGTGTATATGGGTCCTAGCTGCACTGTTTCAAGTGTAGTCATTAATGGAATGTGTCATTCTATAATCTCAGTAATAGAGACAAAAGACAGACGGTGGTACCCTTAGGAATGACTTAAAGGATAAAGTAGTTTGATGAGAAACAGTGTGTATATGGGGCCTAGCTGTACTGTCTCAACTGTCGTCATTAATGGCATGTGTCATTCTGTAATCTCAGTAATAGAGACAAAAGACAGACGATGGTACCCTTAGGAATGACTTAAAAGGATAACGTAGTTTGATCAGAAATAGTGTGTATATGGGGCCTAGCTGGACTGTCTCAAGTGTAGTCATTAATGGAATGTGTCATTCTGTAATCTCAGTAATAGAGACAAAAGACAGGCGGTGGTACCCTTAGGACTGACTTGAAAGGATAACGTAGTTTGATCAGAAATAGTGTGTATATGGGGCCTAGCTGGACTGTCTCAAGTGTAGTCATTAATGGAATGTGTCATTCTGTAATCTCAGTAATAGAGAGAAAAGACAAGCGGTGGTACCCTTAGGACTGACTTGAAAGGATAACGTAGTTTGATCAGAAACAGCATGTATATGGGGGCTTAGCTGCACTGTCTCAAGTGTAGTCATTAATGGAATGTGTCTTTCTGGAATCTTAGTAATAGAGACAAAAGACAGACGTTGGTACCCTTAGGACTGAATTCCTCCTATAACAGAGTGAGCACTCCATAAGAGATGAACTCAAGTATAGTCCTTAATGGAATGTGTCATTCTATAATCAGTGATAGAGACAAAAGACAGGTGATGGTACCCTTAGGACTGACTTAAAAGGATAACATAGTTTGATCAGAAATCAGAAATAGCATGTATATGGGGGGCTTAGCTGCACTGTCTCAAGTGTAGTCATTAATGGAATGTGTCATTATGTAATCTCAGTAATAGAGACAAAAGACAGGCGGTGGTACCCTTAGGACTGACATCCTTCTATAACAGAGTGAGGACCCCATAACACATGAACTCAAGTATAGCCATTAATGGAATGTATAATTCTGTAATCTCAGTAATAGAGACAAAAGACAGGCGGTGGTACCCTTTGGACTGACATCCTCCCATAACAAAGTGAGGACTCCATACCATATGAACTCATACCAAGAAGTGCTGTACTGAACATGGTCTCATAACAAGTGAATTTTGATCCAGCCATAATGGCAGGTAGCACTGTATAATGGAATGGATGTAATGCTGTATAGACTGACATTATATTGTAGAGCAGGTTTCCTATGTGTACTGTGTTCTTCAGTAATGGAAATAACACTGGGTTGCCAACTGTCCCACTTGATGCAAAATAGTCCCTATCTGGGCTGTTGTGCCCTGTGGAAAAAGATCGCAAATGGCAAACATGCTGAGATTTTAGGACAAAAAAGTTTTCCTTAACAGTTGAATAAAACAATTATTTTATGTCTGCCACAACTAAATATAACATGTAACAGCATAGAATATTGCATTCTACAAGACAAAGTTTTTATTTTGGAAAATAAAATGAAGTCCAGTCCTTTGCATTCCTTGTAAGTATAAACCTGCAAAATCTTAGATTTCCATTAAAACAGTGCCATTTTGGATACTTGGATAGATGACAACCATACAGTATCTCTGTAAAATTGTACAAGAGTAGTATATGAAGTCAGGCAACAGCATGCACAAAAAATGCTGTATTTATCTTGTGCTAATTTGCCACAGTGGATAAGGCATAAGAGCATCTGTCGTATCACGTAGCACTGATGATTGTCAGCTTGGGAATCAGATATTGCAAACTGTTAGAATGATGCTAGTAGCTTACAAGCATGAAAAATGCCTACACATTATCATTTCTGTTATACACAAACCAGGAACCAAATACCTGCTTGAAACTTGCATCATTCAGATGATTTCTACAGAGTTAAGGGCAGTCATATCATAAAATCATTGCACTTAGCTAGCACTCATAAATTGGCACAAAATAAAATATGAAATGAAAGGACTAGAAAACTCTTGTTTAATAATGTTTTAGCCTTGCATTACACATTTGCTTTCCTGCAAGGTAGCAGCATGTCAGTTCATAAAATTCCTGAAAGGTTACTTTCCCCTGAGGATAAAAAGCACAGGCAAAAATTAATGAATGGCACACCGAGAGCTGTTCTGAGTACAACTACATTTGAGATGGAATGTAGTTAACGCCTTTGAAAGTTCCTGTAGGCACTCCTCCCCCACCCCACAGCAAAAGCTGTGACATGCTCAGACAGCCATAACGAAAATATAAACAAAGACCAGAATCAAAACAAAAAATAATTCCCAGGACTGTCATTTTCCTGTATTCTGATTGGCATTTTTTTTTCATTTTGTGTATTTCTTTGCTCTGCCTTGTCTAAAGGCCCTGCAAAACATCAGTAGGAATGGTTTCCACTTTCTGAACTGCCAGATGGTATGTAATTAGACCTGCAGACCTTAACCCAAAATACTTTCAATGTAGTAGAAAACTGGCTCACTGACAGGCGTCTTCTATTGAATCCAAATAAAACAAAACTGCTACTCTTTACCCCCACCTGGAAAGCTACACTCCCATCATTTACCATAACATCTAATAATGGCACAATAATTTCCCCAGAAAGTAATACAAAACTATTAGGTGTAATTGTTGACAATAACCTTAAGTTTGACGCTCACATCGACAAAACCATTAAAACAGTCAACAAAAAGCTAGGATCTCTATATAGAATTAAGGCATTTCTAACCCCAACTGCTAGGACAGTTATTGCCCGAACACATTTACTTTCAACCCTTCTTTATGCCTCCCCAATCTATACAAACCTGAGTAAATCTGAACTCAATAAACTCAATAGATGCTACAACACCATAGCCAGATTTGTCACAGGCTCAGCATATAGAACCCACCACTGTATTAACCTACGATCTCTAGGCTGGCTAGAGTTTCCCTCTCAAATCCAGTATAATCAATTAATAATAGCCCACAAAGTCCTCCATCAGCCCGAAAGCACACCCATACTCAAAAATATAATTACCCCTTACAGTAACCTAAAAACTCTCTAGTCTTCTGACAAAATACTGGCACAAACTGTTAAATCTAAAAACTCAGCAGGTGACTCATTATTTTGCAACTCTGTTGGAACAATCTGGAATCGGCTCCCTGCTGAACTTACAGCAAACCAGACTATAAACCAATTTAAAACATCTCTCAAAAAATTCCTAAAAAGTCACTGGCTGTGCCCCTGTACCAACCCTGACTAACCAGCTTACCACTCTCTTCACTACCTGGCTATCTGTAAAATAGTCAATGTTTCAGACTTAGTCTCATTCTCATATGTATTGTACTACTGAATGACATGCTACCTTTTTCAGCCTTGTACCACTGAAAATGTCTAAGTTCGAACAAGAAAACTACAATGTTAAGTTTAAGTATGTATGTATTCCAAGTATGCATATAATCCTATAATTCTGTACTGGTATCTATATGTGACTGTATAAAACTGCTACTGTTTAACTCTTATGTAACTATCCACATGTGGAGCTTTTCTCCCCGGGCCTCCGCTGAAAATGGACCTGTGTCCAGTTGGACTATCCCGGTTAACAAATGTAAAATAAAATAAATAAATAAATAAATAAACATTGTATATAATGAGGCCCATTGTGTCTGGTAGGGGGTGGTGTACCAAACCATTCTCAGTTTTTGTAGAGAAGCATTTACTTCCCCTTGTTAATGAGAACCCTATGATTTTGAGGGACACCAAACAGTTTTTGAAGGACCTTTATGGTTTTACGAGTGGTCCCTGTTTAGCTAATGATTTATTGTTTGTAACTTTGGATGTACAATCCCTTTTTACAGTAATACCCAATGTAGAAGGGGTTGATTTTGTGAGACGTTATATGCATAAACATAGTGCTTATGACAACAAATTGGTAGATCTTATTTGTCTGTTTTTAGAGACAATCCTTGGAAGTAATATTTTCCTATTTGAGGAGACCCCTTTCATACAGCGTGATGGCATAGCTATGGGCATACCTTGTGCCAATAGCTACGCCAACATGTTCTTAGCTCTTTGGGAGGAGGAAATACTATGTTCTATGGAATTGTTTTATAGACATGTATCTTTTTATAGGCGTTTTGTGGATGATGTCTTTTTTATTTGGAGTGGTAGTAAGAATCTGTTGGATAGATTTGTGGAATGGATGAACAGTGCCACTAGTTATTTAAAGTTTACTATGTTTTCGTCAGCAGTGAAAATAACGTTTCTGGATGTTTTTGTGGAAAGGTTGAGTGATGGCTTCTTTAATACAGGAGTATTTAGGAAGGAATGTCACAAGAACACACACATTCTTACACAGACAAAGTATGCATCCGAATTATGTATTCCGTAATGTGGTGAAGGGGCAGGGAATGCACATCTCTAGATTGAATAATACTGATGCAGGTTTCTCTTCAGAATTATTAAACCTTAAAGATAGATTTACACAGCGAGGGTATGGTCAGTATGACCTGAATGAAGGGCTGTCTGATTTAAACTCTCTGAGGAGAGATAGAGCGAAGGCCTATTTTTCTGATCGTTCTAATGTTGAGAGGTGTAGAAATTTTCCAAAGTGTTCTGAGATCAGGATACCTATGTTCTATACTATAGATAATAAGAATATTTATGACATTTTTAATAAACATTTGAATGTACTTCTGACTGACCCACAGATAGCAAGTGTTATTGGTGGGAGACCTAGGTTTAGATATAAGAATAAACGTAATTTGAAAAGAATGTTATGTTATCAAAAAACTAGAGATAGGTCTGGTGTTACAACAGGCACTAATCCATGTGGTATGTGTAATTTTTGTCCATACATAAATAGTGCTGGTAAATTTGTACATCCTGATACAGGGTTGGAATATGTTTTCAACTGTTCAGCGGACTGTAATACCCAGCATGTGGTATACCTTGCTGTGTGTGTGGCCTGCCGATCATTTTACATAGGGAAGACAGACAGGAATTTTAAAAACAGAATTAGGGAACATCTTTATAATATCAGAACAGGTTTGACAACCAATGCGTTAGCGAAACATGTGATGTTATCAGGGTATCAGCATACCTTTGAATTTATGGTTGTTGAGGTTATCTTATCGAGTATAAGAGGAGGTAATGACAGAAGTATTACTGAAGAGAAGGAAGTTAAATGGATCATGCGTTTGAGAGCTGATTCAGGTAAAGGGTTGAATGAGAGGGCTTCGATTAGACCCTTTCTTAAAACCAAAAGTACGCGAGTTAGGCGAATTATTTTACTTTAATTTATGAGTAATATGTATGAATTTTAGGCTAGATGTGTAGTGATACATTTTTATGTATTTTTTATTGTTGTTGACAGTGGTTTATTGTGCTTTGTTAGTATTTATACATATTTATACACACACATATATATATATATATATATATATATATATATATATGTGTGTATATATATATATATATATATATATATATATATATATATATATATATATATATATATATATATATATATATATGGTCTACTTCTTTTGACCTAACCTTCATTTGCCCGACACTGATTTTCCCGACCCCATTTGACTGAAAGTTAATTTGCCCGACACTTCATTTGACCGACAAGTATTATTAGCAAGAAAATGGAATATGCCCCCTTCCCCACTGTAGTGCGACCCTGGAGTTAGAATATATAGGTAGGGGGTGTGAGCACAGCCCCCACAACGGGGGGGCGAAGCCCCCCACTTACTTCGCTTTTATTAAGCAATATTACATCAAAAGTTAACAATATCATATGAAATGAAGTGGGTGGCTTCACCCCCCCACACCCTCCCGTTGTGGGGGGCTGTGCCCCCCACACCGCCCCTACCTATATATTCTAACTCCAGGGTCGCACTACAGTGGGGAAGGGGGCATATTCCATTTTCTTGCTAATAACACTTGTCGGTCAAATGAAGTGTTGGGCAAATGAAGTGTCGGGCAAATGATCTTTCAGTCATTTGGTCTCGGGCAAATGGGTGTCGGGCAAATTGGAGTTAGGTCAAAAGAAGTAGACCCATATATATATATATATATATATATATATATATATATATATATGTTAAATATTAGTATATGTTTATTAGTTATTGGCTTCTTTTATCATTTTATTGTGTTTATAGGAATCACTACTTTTGCATGATGGTTCTGCTTCTTTAAATTGTGATTATGACATCAGAATTAATTGATGATGAGTGTATGAAGGCTGCTTAATTAATTGCACTTTTCAATGGTCTGAAGAAGCTGTATTGTGAAAGCGCTTACCTACTGTGTGCACTTATTAAACCTGATTTTTGGATTTTATCTACTGTGTTCTACTTGTGCTGTGCTGTGTTTTGGAAAGAACTGCATGGTTGTTGCTACTGATACCATTTGGATTTTATTTACTGTGTTCTGCTTGTGCTGAGCCATCCTTTGGAAAGAACCGCATGGTTGTTGCTGCTGCTACCATTTTGATTGCTGTTTTAATTGTATATAATGTGTCCATCCTCCAGCTGGGCAGTGTACAGGATTCATACATTTGGCATGCATGTGAACTGTACCAAAGGTTCTTGTGAAGAAATGTCTTACAGGATTATCTGGCTGACAAGTGCACATACATGCTAGATAGACAGGTCTATATCCACCAGTGCCATGCAAGCAACCCCAATAAGCATATTCTCTGCATGTTCTTGTGGCTGGATTAGATTCTGTCCACATGTGAACCACCTATAGCACTGATAAATGCTTCCATGTGCTTTTCTATGGGAATATATATACATATATATATATATATATCAATAGATATAGATAGATATACAGTATTTCTTCGTAAATAAGACCTAACCAGAGAATAAGGCCTAGCAATGTTTTCCAGGGTGGTCATGATATAAGCCCTACCCCAAAAATAAGCCCCTGTTAAGATTGTCAAAAACACATTGGACATGTTGAATTATAAAATAATATTATTGAGACCTGTTGACTGAGGTCATTGTACTCTGCTCATCATTTTCAGACCATTCGGACACCCAACTTCTTTCCTTTGCAGAAAGTCATAAGATTCTTTCCCTGGGAGACCTCCACAATTCTTACTGTAACCCTAATTATCACTTACACTTGACGGTTGAGATCCTTGGCCCATAAACACTGGCAGGTGTACTTTGATCGGTGAAAGTACAGAAAAAGCGTGTAAAGTGTGCGTACTTGATAATGAACGTCTTTGTTTGTGCCTTCTTAACCATCGCTATTTTGTGTTGCCACTCCGGTCTCGTAAGTCTTCAAATAAACCCCCCCTGACAAGATGAGTGCCAAAAGAATGAGCTACTCTGTCGAGGACAAGAAAGGAATTGTGGAGGACTCCCGGGGAAAGAATCTGATGGCTTTCTGCAAAGAGAAGAAGTTAGATCTCCAAATGATCCAAAAATGGCGTGCAGCGTATGATAACCTCAGTCAACAGGCCAACGAGAGAAATGCTAAGAAGTGCAAGTGTGGCTCAGGTCGACAACCATTATTTCCTGAGCTGGAAGACATCATCTGTGAATGGATTGCTAACAGGAGAGCAAAGGCTTTGGTTGTGTGCAGGGCTGATATTCAAGCATTTGCCCTTGCAATGGCACCACAGTTAGAAATATCCCCAGAAGAATTCAAAGCATCACAACATTGGCTGGATGGCTTCCTTCAGGGATATGAACTGTCTCTAAGAAGATCTACAACACTGTTCAAGCTGGAAGATACTGAAGTTATTAAACGTGCACTTGCATTCAAGTCCTTTGCTGATGGCATTGACTTTTCTAAATACCAACTCTCCTACATGATTGCTATGGATGAAATTACAGTGTTTATGGGCCAAGGATCTCAAACAATTGATCAAAGGGGTGCCTCATCAATCTACATTCCCTCCACTGGTTATGAGAGTGCACGTGTTACCTGTATTTTGGCAATTTGTCTAGATGGAAAGAAACCCCAACTCTAATCATTAGTATGGGCAAGAAAGATAAGATTGAACATGTTTCAGGCATTTACATTCTTGAAACCGAAAAAGCCTGGTGCACACAAGCAGTTGTAAGGAAGTGGGTCAATATAATGCTGCCACTTGTTTGCGAGGTGGTGAAAGAGGTCTGCTAGTCTGGGATTCAGCCAGCACTCACCATGCTAAAGACATGAAGAAATTTCTTGCACAGAGAAGAATAGATCAAATAAGCATTCCCGCAGGAAGGACTGCCCATCTCCAGACTCTTGATATTGCAATAAACAAGCCACTCAAGGACCATTTGCGCATGGAACTCAATGACTACATTGAAAATAGAATGGAGAGAAATCAGCATTGAAACTTTGTGAAGCCTAGCCTGCAAGAGATCGTGATTTGGGTGAAAAATTCATGGGATAAAATCACTGACAGCTGTGTTGCTAATGCACTGCGAGCAGGCTACTTGGACAAGCAGTGTACACTTAAGGAGAACTCCTTTGCTAGGCATGACAGACTGGGGCCAATGGTTCTACAGGAAATAGAGTCGCAAGAAATTCAGGCCAGAATTCAGGGGTTGGAGACTTATGACAATGTTCCAGAAGAAGAAGATGACATGATTGTATTTGTATACCTTTTCCATTATCGGGGCAACAGAATGGACTGCTTCTGCTTTCAGTTTTAATCCCCTCCTCCAATACACATGGATTGAGATTTTTCTGCACTTTCTGTTAAACATGAAATATTTCACTGTGAAAGCCAAGGTGAAGATATTCTGAAGTTGAAATGTTTGTCGCACTGTTTATGTAAAATTCTTACACAACTGTTAACGTGTTACTTAGAACTGTTGTCCAATAACAGAAAAGTGCCAAATAAATGTCAATTTTTGTACATGAATAAATGTCGATTTTTGAACATGAATAAATGTAGAGTGTTGTATGGGGGGTAAGTAAGGCATCCCCTGATAATAAGCTCTAATGCGTATTTCGGCAGGGGAAAGAGTATAAGACCCAGTCTTATTTTCAGGGAAATACGGTAAATATAGATATGGATATAGATATAGATATGCAGACAAAGTATCCATGGTTGGATTAAATTCTATAATTCTTTTCATCTGGGTCTTTATGTCATGTTTGACTACTGTACTTAAAGCTGAGAACCTTGTGGCCACAGTTTTGTATTTTCTTATCTACTGTGTAACTATTAAAGTTATGTGCTACTTTATTACTTTGCAAGGACTGAGTTCTATGTACATACACATTCACCTTTTATAATCAATGCAAGAATGAACACTGTTCAGTCCACTTCATGAACCTTCTAGGTTTTAATGTCCATCCAGTATCTCTTACCTTGCAGTTGTCATTCTCTGTCTGTCACTGGTCTTTGGCTCCAATGCTTTTGCAGTGGCTGCCTGTACAGTTTGGAACTTCCTTTCTTTGGAAGTAAGTTGTTTGCCCTTGTTTTTAGTTTCTACAAAATGAATTATTTTCTTTATTAAAAAGGCTGACTGCCAGCTTTCCACTGGAACTACACAGGTTACCAGTTTAGTAATATAAACTACTGCCAGAGCTAGCTGTATGGTGCTATGCTTTAGTGCTGACACTACCGCTACTGTAATGTAAATTACTGCATGTACTACCTGCATAGTAATGTGAATTACTCCTGGCACTACCTGTATAATAATGCAAATTACTGCTGGTACTACCTTCATAGAAATGTGAATTACTCCTGGCACTATATGTATAATAATGTAAATTACTGCAGGTACTACCTGCATAATAATGTGAATTACTGCTGGCACTACCTGTACAGTACTGTAAATGATCACTGGCACTACCTGTATAGTAAAGTGTATTACTGCTATCTGTATAGTAGTAGTACCTGTGTAGTAACATACATTACTGCTGACACTATCTGCATAATGTGAATTACTGCTGGCACTACCTATACAGTACTGTAAATTAGCACTGGCACTACCTGTATAATAATATATGTTACTGCTATCTTTATAGTAGTAGTACCTGTGTAACAACATACATTACTGCTGATACTATCTGCATAATATAAATTACTACTCTCACTACCTGTACAGTACTGTAAATTATCACTGGAACTAGCTGTATAGTAATGTATGCTACTGCTATTGGTATAGTAGTAGTAGTACTTGTGTAATGTCAGCATACGGAGAGGTTTGTGGCTTCCTGCTTTTTGGATTTCTAGTTTTTGTGTTGCTGAAGCTGTTTCGTGGTTGGTTCTATGGCGGAAGACGCAACCTCGCCTGTTTTTGCTGACACGCCTTTTTTACTTGGGGAAGAACCGGATGACACGCCGGTAACCAGAAAAGAGCTAAATCAAGTTCTGGCTCTTTTAACACAACTTAACAACACTTTACTTAACTCCAAATGTTCGGAGGGTTCCAATAGCTCAGGAGTGCCCTGCAATCAGCAGCAGGGTAAAGAGAAGGAGCGGAACGAAGAGCAACGGAGAGGCTTGAGAGCAGGCATGACATCCAGAGATCCGGTTATTGTGAATCATCCTTTGGTTTCCCCTAATTACAATGCACGAACTGATAAAAATGGGACTACCCAGGCTGATAGCAGCTTCAACTTTAAAGTTTGGACTGAACAGTTACCATGCTTCAAAACAGGTGCTTTTAATACACAACTGGAACAGTTGGACACTCAATTTGAAAGCTTTAAAGACAAGTTGTATGCGTATAAAAATTCGCAACTAGAGATTAACTATTTAAAAGAATGCATCAAAGTTGAACGTGTTCCTAAAGGGTTGCGCTGCTTTAGATACCCTAACAGCGCTTATGCAGGTTCAACTTTGCATTCCAAATTAACTGATTTATTTAACAAAACAGGACTTGAAATGTTAAAACTAATGATTGAAGATTATGTTAAAAAAGGAGATGTAATTTTAAATTAATTAAATATGTTGAATGACAACATTACTAATGATGAAAGGTTTTTAAGTTACAAGAGAAAATATAATGACACTTTTAGGGAGGTTGATGAACATTGTTTCAAGGTTTTAGATAGAAAGGCAAAAAAGTTAGAGAGAGATCTTATTGAATACAGAGAAGGAAGGGCATACCCGACGGGGGGGATTAGGAAACAAACCAACTATGAGAATGAAGATTCTGTAGACGCACAAAATGCAAGTAATGGTTACAATTATGCAGATATGCCTAGAAGAAGTGAGAGGTTAGCACAAAAAGGTGCTAACAATATGCAACAGGGTTTTCAATTTCCCCAGGGCAGACCACGGGTAAAATCAAATCAGTACCAGCAGAATGCATGGGGAAAGAGGCGTTGAATGCTGATAAACTTACAAATGTGGAGGGTATTCAAATCTCTTTAGTTACAAGTGAACAAGGCATCTGCAGTATTAATACTTTGGACAACTTTAGTATTTATAACTATACAGATATTAATATTACTGAAGATTTTTTTGAATTGTTTACTAAAGGGCTCCAGTTTGTACCTAATAGGTCAACTTTCCTTCCTAAACTCTTAATTGAACTTAAACTATTTGTGAGGAATTTAAATTTAGCTATAGTGTTTAAAGACCAAAATTTGCAGGATGTATCACTTTCTAGAAGCAGCATCTTTAATCCCCCGATTCATCCAAAACTAAAAATGTTTGAGGAACTAATTGAAAAAACTTTGAGAGAAAACTTAACAAAAAAAGAAACTTTGCATTCTTCCAATTTTTCTAAGCAACTATATGATGTAGTGGATAAGTTAAAAAAGAACAGAATTAGGGTAATGAAACCCGATAAAAGGGGGGGGGGTATAGTGTTGATGCAGCAACTAGAATACGAGAACTACATTTATAATTTACTGCAAAACACTAACATTTATGAGCCTATCTCACTAAATGAATTGAATATAGCTGTGAGTAAAGTAAAGTATTATATACATGATTTACTTTTGCAAGGATTTTTGGATGAGAAAACACATAATTACTTAATTGTGCCTAAACCAAGAACAGCAATTTTATTCGGCATTCCTAAAGTCCACAAGGGCCTTACTCCTTTGAAATTTCGCCCTATTGTAGCAGGGGCGGGCAGTGTGACCGAACCACTCAGTAAATTCATTGATTTTCATCTAAAAAGTTATGTAGCACAATTGAAGTTTGTTTGCAAGGATTCCTGGGAATTTTTAGCCAGTGTGAACCAGGAAATTGACAATTCAAATTTATGTATGATTACAATAGACATTGTGGAATTATTTCCCAGTATACCACATGAGCAAGGGCTTGATTGGTTTGGACAATCGATATGTAAAGAATCGGGTTTAAACAATGATTTAATTAACACCATACTTGAATTTATGAGAATTGTGCTTCATAATAATTTTATATATTTCAATGAAGAGTTCTTTAGACAGAAAAGTGGAGTGGCTATGGGTGCCCCCTGCGCCACTGCTTATGCAAATATAGTTCTACACAAGTGGGAGATGGAATTTATTCATTCTACAAGTTGGAAAGAATACATAATTTTCTATAGAAGGTTCTTGGATGATATTTGCATCTTGTGGTCGGGCACTGAGCAACAATTTTTAAACTTTATGGATTACTTAGCAAATACGACCAATTTTCTTAAATTTACATATAACCTAAGCAATAAGACCTTAAATTATTTAGATATCAAGTTAACTAAAAGATTAAACCAAAAGGGTTTCACCTCACAAATATTTAGGAAGGAAACATATTGCAATTCATACTTGCATTTTGACAGTGGGCACCCTTGGCACATCAAGAAGGGTATTATTAAAGGACAGCTTGTGAGAGCATCCAGAATGTGTAGCACAAATAAATTACTTCTGGATGAAGTTGAATTTTTAAGAAAAGCATTCTTAAGCAGGGGATACCCACCCACATTGTATCAAGCTATACTGAATGAAATCATAAACAAAAGAGAACAAGATTTCCCACCCATATTGGGAATTGGGCCAGCAACAATTAAGAGACAAGAAGTTAAAGATTCTAACAGACATAGCAATTTTGTGTATACATATTCTCAGGATGCTGTATTTATTGAAAATACTTTTAAGAATTTATGGCCCTTGGTCTCGATACAGGAGGAATTCACAAAAATTTTTCCGGATCAAATTTCTTTTATTAGAAAAAGAAATATTAATTTAAAGGGGTTGTTTGAACAAAACATGAACAAAATAGAAAAACAAGGGGCTTTGGTAGTTAAAAGAAAAGGGACTTTTGCATGTGGCAGATGCCACCAATGTGCATTTCTTATTAATAAGGACCAAGTTCATATTCCTTCTTGCAACATCACCTTGCATGCCAAACACAATTTTAATTGTAATTCATCAGGGGTAGTATACATTGGGCTTTGCCAGAGTTGCCCATCATTCTATGTGGGCAAAACAGAAAGGCATTTAAAACGCAGGATATATGAACATATAAATGACATTAAGACAAAGAAAGAAACAAATGCCTTCTATAAGCACTCCCTGAATTGTAAAAATATGTCAATAAAATTTTTTGTAGTTGACAGAGTGTTGCAAGATCTGAGAGGTGGAGACTGGGAGACGGCTCTTGGAATAAAAGAACTAATCTGGCAGCTGAAGCTTAATGCGACAAAGAGCCCAGGATTGAATGATGGGATCAGTGTTAGTGATATTCTTAAAGCCAAAAGAAATAGGTTAAAATAGAATTTTAAATCAAATCAACTACATTACATTTCTAAACATTGTTATGTGGCAAATCAACTATAGTATGAGATTAATTTGAATTTTGAAATGCTGTAGTTAATTTATGTATAATTTATGTATATTTTAATAACATTGACGAATGTATTTTTATCAAACATGTTCAAGCATTTTTACAAATTCAATTAATTGTTTTATGTTGACAAAGTTAATTATAAGAAAAATTAATATAAAACTCATTGTTAAATGGAAATAGATACACATTAGTAGTGTATGAAAATATGGCTATTACATTTCCATTTAGCTTTATGGACACAGTTTTTAATCAGCATTTTTAAGCAACCAACAAGTTGAATATAAGTTATTTTTATTAATGTTTGCAATGCATTTGTTATGAGATACAATTGTTTATAATATGCTGAATTTTGGCTTAAAATGACATCTTGCACCATTTATATAGCAAGTATTGCAAGCTTAGTAACTGCATTTGATGGTTGGCAAAGTTTTTCACATTTTTGCACAATGATTTTATTTAATTAATTGGTTGTAATTGTTTAATTACTAGAATCACATGGCAGGGCTGTTTTATTTAAAAGCAGAGTCTTTCAGTAACTTAGTACACTTGAAAAAGCCCGTTACGAACGGGCGAAAGCGCTTGTGATTATCGTGGTGTTTTGTTCTCTGAACTGTGGATTAAAGCTTTTTTCATCTACCTTTTTGGCTTTCCTTGTGAATTTACGCTATTTTGGAAGTGCATATCTAAGTACCGAAGTGGTTTTACTACTAAAACAACTCCTGTCAGCATACGGAGAGGTTTGTGGCTTCCTGCTTTTTGGATTTCTAGTTTTTGTGTTGCTGAAGCTGTATAGTAATGTATGCTACTGCTATTGGTATAGTAGTAGTAGTACTTGTGTAATAACATGCATTACTGCTGAAACTATCTGCATAATATGAATTACTGCTGGCACTAACTGTACAGTACTGTAAATTATCACTGGTATTGCCTGTATAATAATGTAAATTACTGCTCTCACTACCTATACAGTACTGTAAATTATCACTGGCACTACCTGTATAGTAATGTATATTGCTGATATCTGTATAGCAGTAGTACCTGTGTATTAACATACATTACCTCTAATACTGTCTGCATAGTAATGTAAATTACTGCTCTGATACTATCAGCATAGTAATGTAAATTACTGATGGCACTAATTGTACTACAGTAATGCAAATTACTGCTGACACTACCTGAATAATAATGAAAATAATTACTTCTTTCACGACCTGTACAGTACTGTATTTTTTATCACTGGTACTACCTGTAAAGTAATATATATTACTGTTGTCTGTATAGCAGTGTACATTACTGCAGGCTCTGCCATTATGGTTATGCAAATTACCACTAATGGTACCTAAAAAGAAATGTAAATTACTGCTGGCACTTCCTCTACAGCAATGTAAATTAGCACTGGTACTGCCTGTATAGTAATATATATTACTGCAGGCACTCTCTGTGTAGTAATATAAATTACTGTTGGCACTACTTGTACAGCAGTGTAAATTAGCACTGGTTCTATCTGTGTAGTAATGTGTATTACTGCAGGCACTCTCTGTGTAGTAATGTAAATCACTGCTGGCCTTACCTGTATAGTAATGTATATTACTGCAGGCACTCTGTGTAGTAATGTAAATCACTGTTGGCATTACCTGTATATTAATGTATATTACTGCAGGTACTCTCTGTGTTGTAATGTAAATCACTGCTGGCATTACCTGTATAGTAATGTATATTACTGCAGGCACTCTCTGTGTAGTAATGTAAATCACTGCTGGCATTACCTGTATAGTAATGTATATTACTGCAGGCACTCTCTGTGTAGTAGTGTAAATCACTCCTGGCATTACCTGTATAGTAATGTATATTACTGCAGGTACTCTCTGTGCTGTAATGTAAATCACTGCTGGCATTACCTGTATAATAATGTATATTACTGTAGGCACTCTCTGTGTAGTAATGTAAATCCCTGCTGGCATTACCTGTATAGTAATGTATATTACTGCAGACACTCTCTGTGTAGTAATGTAAATCACTGCTGGCATTACCTGTATAGTAATGTATATTACTGCAGACACTCTCTGTGTAGTAATGTAAATCCCTGTTGGCATTACCTGTATAGTAATGTATATTACTGCAGGCACTCTCTGTGTAGTAACGTAAATCACTGCTGACAATACCTGTATAGTAATGTATATTACTGCAGGCACTCTATGTGTAGTAATGTAAATCACTGCTGGCATTACCAGTATAGTAATGTATATTACTGCAGGCACTCTCTGTGTAGTAATGTAAATCCCTGCTGGCATTACCTGTATAGTAAGGTATATTACTGCAGACACTCTCTGTGTAGTAATGTAAATCACTGCTGGCATTACCTGTATAGTAATGTATATTACTGCAAACACTCTCTGTGTAGTAATGTAAATCCCTGTTGGCATTACCTGTATAGTAATGTATATTACTGCAGGCACTCTCTGTGTAGTAATGTAAATCACTGCTCACA
The DNA here is from genome assembly GCF_019279795.1 of Protopterus annectens. Classification (NCBI taxonomy): domain Eukaryota; kingdom Metazoa; phylum Chordata; order Ceratodontiformes; family Protopteridae; genus Protopterus; species Protopterus annectens. The sequence continues at coordinate 1,717,283,796 of NC_056744.1, forward strand.
TTACCTGTACAGTAATGTATATTACTGCAGGCACTCTCTGTGTAGTAATGTAAATCACTGCTGGCATTACCAGTATAGTAATGCATATTACTGCAGGCAATCTCTGTGTAGTATTGTAAATCACTGCTGGCATTACCAGTATAGTAAAGTATATTACTGCAGGCACTCTCTGTGTAGTAATGTAAATCACTGCTGGCATTACCTGTATAGTAATGTATATTACTGCAGGCACTCTCTGTGCAGTAATGTAGATCGCTGCTGGCATTACCTGCATAGTAATGTAGATTACTGCAGGCACTCTTTGTGTAGTAATGTAAATCGCTGCTGCCATTACCTGTATAGTAATGTATATTACTGCAGGCACTCTCTGTACAGTAATGTAAATCACTGCTGGCATTACCTGTGTAGTAATGTATATTACTGTAGGCACTCTCTGTGTAGTAATGTAAATCACTGCTGGCATTACCTGTATAGTAATGTATATTACTGCAGGCACTCTTTGTGTAGTAATGTAGATCACTGCTGGCATTACCTGTCTAGTAATGTATATTACTGCAGGCACTCTCTGTGTTGTAATGTAAATCACTGCTGGCATTACCTGTATAGTAATGTATTTTACTGCAGGCACTCTCTGAGTAGTAATGTAAAATACTGCTGGCATTACCTGTATAGTAATGTATATTACTGCAGGCAGTCCCTGTGTTGTAATGTAAGTCACTGCTGGCATTACCTGTATAGTAATGTATATTACTGCAGGCACTCTCTGTGTTGTAATGTAAGTCACTGCTGGCATTACCTGTATAGTAATGTATATTACTGCAGGCACTCTGTTTTGTAATGTAAGTCACTGCTGGCATTACCTTTATAGTAATGTATATTACTGCCAGCACTCTCTGGGTTGTAATGTAAATCACTGCTGGCATTACCTGTGTAGTAATGTATATTACTGCAGGCACTCTTTGTGTTGTAATGTAAGTCACTGCTGGCATTACCTGTATAGTAATGTATATTACTGCAGGCACTGTCTGCATTGTAATGTAAATCACTGCTGGTATTACCTGTGTAGCAATGTATATTACTGCAGGCACTCTCTGTGTAGTAATGTAAGTCTCTGCTGGCATTACCTGTATAGTAATGTGTAGTACTGCAGGAACTCTCTGTGCAGTAATGTAAATCACTGCTGGCATTACCTGTATAGTAATGTATAGTAATGTATATTACTGCAGACACTGTCTGTATAGTAATGTAAATCACTGCTGGCATTACCTGTATAGTAATGTATATTACTGCAGGCACTCTCTGTGCAGTAATGTAAATCACTGCTGGCATTACCTGTATAGTAATGTAGATTACTGCAGGCACTCTGTGTGTAGTAATGTAAATCGCTGCTGCCATTACCTGTATAGTAATGTATATTACTGCAGGCACTCTCTGTACAGTAATGTAAATCACTGCTGGCATTACCTGTGTAGTAATGTATATTACTGTAGGCACTCTCTGTGTAGTAATGTAAATCACTGCTGGCATTACCTGTATAGTAATGTATATTACTGCAGGCACTCTTTGTGTAGTAATGTAGATCACTGCTGGCATTACCTGTCTAGTAATGTATATTACTGCAGGCACTCTCTGTGTTGTAATGTAAATCACTGCTGGCATTACCTGTATAGTAATGTATTTTACTGCAGGCACTCTCTGAGTAGTAATGTAAAATACTGCTGGCATTACCTGTATAGTAATGTATATTACTGCAGGCAGTCCCTGTGTTGTAATGTAAGTCACTGCTGGCATTACCTGTATAGTAATGTATATTACTGCAGGCACTCTCTGTGTTGTAATGTAAGTCACTGCTGGCATTACCTGTATAGTAATGTATATTACTGCAGGCACTCTGTTTTGTAATGTAAGTCACTGCTGGCATTACCTTTATAGTAATGTATATTACTGCCAGCACTCTCTGGGTTGTAATGTAAATCACTGCTGGCATTACCTGTGTAGTAATGTATATTACTGCAGGCACTCTTTGTGTTGTAATGTAAGTCACTGCTGGCATTACCTGTATAGTAATGTATATTACTGCAGGCACTGTCTGCATTGTAATGTAAATCACTGCTGGTATTACCTGTGTAGCAATGTATATTACTGCAGGCACTCTCTGTGTAGTAATGTAAGTCTCTGCTGGCATTACCTGTATAGTAATGTGTAGTACTGCAGGAACTCTCTGTGCAGTAATGTAAATCACTGCTGGCATTACCTGTATAGTAATGTATAGTAATGTATATTACTGCAGACACTGTCTGTATAGTAATGTAAATCACTGCTGGCATTACCTGTATAGTAATGTATATTACTGCAGGCACTCTCTGTGCACTAATGTAAATCACTGCTGGCATTACCTGTATAGTAATGTGTATTACTGCAGGCACTCTCTGTGTAGTAATGTAAATCACTGCTCACATTACCTGTATAGTAATGTATATTACTGCAGGCACTCTCTGTGTAGTAATGTAAATCACTGCTTGCATTACCTGTATAGTAATGTATATTACTGCAGGCACTCTCTGTGTAGTAATGTAAATCACTGCTGGCACTACCTGTATAGTAATGTATATTACTGCAGGCACTCTCTGTGTAGTAATGTAAATTACTGCGAGCATTACATGTAAAGTAATGTATATTACTGCAGGCACTCTCTGTGCAGTAATGTAAGTCACTGCTGGCATTACCAGTATAGTAATGTATATTACTGCAGGCACTCTGTGTGTTGTAATGTAAATCACTGCTGGCATTACCTGTATAGTAATGTATATTACTGCAGACACTCTCTGTGTAGTAATGTGAATCCCTGTTGGCATTACCTGTTTAGTAATGTATATTACTGCAGGCACTCTCTGTGTAGTAATGTAAATCGCTGCTGGCATTACCTGTATAGTAATGTATATTATTGCAGGCAATCTCTATGAAGTAATGTAAATTACTGCTGGCATTACCTGTATAGTAATGTATATTACTGCAGGCACTCACTCTGTTGTAATGTAAATCACTGCTGGCATTACCGGTATAGTAATGTATATTACTGCAGGCACTCTCTGTGTAGTAATGTAAATCACTGCTGGCATTACCTGTATAGTAATGTATATTACTGCAGGCAGTCTCTGTGGTTTAATGTAAGTCACTGCTGGCATTAACTGTATAGTAATGTATATTACTGCAGGCACTCTCTGTGTTGTAATGTTAGTCACTGCTGGCATTACCTGTATAGTAATGTATATTACTGCAGGCACTCTCTGTGTTGTAATGTAAGTCACTGCTGGCATTACCTGTATAGTAATGTATATTACTGCCTGCACTCTCTGTGTTGTAATGTAAATCACTGCTGGCATTGCCTGTGTAGTAATGTATGTTACTGCAGGCTCTCTCTGTGTTGTAATGTAAGTCACTGCTGGCATTACCTGTATAGTAATGTATATTACTGCAGGCACTCTTTGCGTTGTAATGTAAATCACTGCTGGCATTACCTGTGTAGTAATGCACATTACTGCAGGCACTGTCTGTATAGTAATGTAAATCACTGCTGGCATTACCTGTATAGTAATGTATATTACTGCAGGCACTCTCTGTGTACTAATGTAAATCACTGCTGACATTACCTGTATAGTAATGTGTATTACTGCAGGCACTCTCTGTGTAGTAATGTAAATCACTGCTGGCATTACCTGTATAGTAATGTATATTACTGCAGACACTCTCTGTGTAGTAATGTGAATCACTGTTGACATTACCTGTATAGTAATGTATATTACTGCAGGCACTCTCTGTGTAGTATTGTAAATCACTGCTCACATTACCTGTATAGTAATGTATATTAATGCAGGCACTCTGTGTAGTAACGTAAATCACTGCTGGTATTACTTGTATAGTAATGTATATTACTGCAGGCTCTCTCTGTGTAGTAATGTAAACCACTGCTGGCACTACCTGTATAGTAATGTATATTACTGCAGGCACTCTCTGTGCAGTAATGTAAATCACTGCTGGCATTACCAGTATAGTAATGTATATTACTGCAGGCACTCTCTGTGTAGTAATGTAAATCACTGCTGGCATTACCTGTATAGTAATGTATATTACTGCAAGCACTCTGTGTAGTAATGTAAATCACTGCTGGCATTACCTGTATAGTAATGTATATTACTGCAGGCACTCCCTGTGTAGTAATGTAAATCACTGTTGGCATTACCTGTATAGTAATGTATATTACTGCAGGCACTCCCTGTGTAGTAATGTAAATGCCCATACATGTCAATCAGAGTGCCTCTTTAGACCTCTTCAAGAGGAACCTTGACGATTGGATGGGAGAAAGGAAATTCACCCCAGGGATCACGTCAGTCGCCCTGCTAGACAGGGGTCAGGAAAGTAAATAATGTGGGAAGAAATAGCCAGGAATTGTTATGGCTAGGCTTGTATAGGCCCTAGGGCTGATAGCCTAGTACCAACCTATGAACCTATAAATCACTGTGGGCATTACCTGTATAGTAACGTATATTACTTCAGGCACTCTCTGTGTAGTAATGTAAATTACTGCTGGCATTACCTGTATAGTAATGTATATTACTGCAGGCACTCCATGTATAGTAATGTAAATCACTGCTGGCATTACCTGTATAGTAATGTATATTACTGCAGGCACCCTCTGCATATTAATGTAAATCACTGCTGGCATTACCTGTATAGTAATGTATATTACTGCAGGCACTCTCTGTGTTGTAATGTAAATCACTGCTGGCATTACCTGTATAGTAATGTATATTACTGCAGGCACTCTGTGTAGTAATGTAAATCACTGCTGGCATTACCTGTATAGTAATGTATATTACTGCAGGCACTCTCTGTGTTGTAATGTAAATCACTGCTGGCATCACCAGTATAGTAATGTATATTACTGCAGGCACTCTCTGTGTAGTAATGTAAATCACTGCTGGCATTACCTGTATAGTAATGTATATTAATGCAGGCACTCTCTGTGTAGTAATGTAAATCACTGCTGGCATTACCTGTATAGTAATGTATATTACTGCAGGTACTCTCTGTGTAGTAATGTAAATCACTGCTGGCATTACCTGTATAGTAATGTATATTACTGCAGGTACTCTCTGTGCAGTAATGTAAATCACTGCTGGCATTACCTGTATAGTAATGTGTATTACTGCAGGTACTCTCTGTGTAGTAATGTAAATCACTGCTTGCATTACCTGTATAGTAATGTATATTACTGCAGATACTCTCTGTGTAGTAATGTAAATCACTGCTGGCATTACCTGTATAGTAATGTATATTACTGCAGGCATTCTCTGTGTAGTATTGTAAATCACTGCTGGCATTACCTGTATAGTAATGCATATTACTGCAGGCTCTCTCTGTGTAGTAATGTAAATCACTGCTGGCATTACCTGTATAGTAATTTATATTACTGCCGGTACTCTCTGTGTAGTAATGTAAATCACTGCTGGCATTACCTGTATGGTAATGTATATTACTGCAGACACTCTCTGTGTTGTAATGTAAATCACTGCTGGCACTACCTGTATAGTAATGTATATTACTGCAGGCACTCTCTGTGTAGTAATGTAAATCACTGCTGGCATTACCTGTATAGTAATGTATATTACTGCAGGCACTCTCTGTGTTGTAATGTAAATCACTGCTGGCATCACCAGTGTAGTAATGTATATTACTGCAGGCACTCTCTGTGTAGTAATGTAAATCGCTGCTGGCATTACCTGTATAGTAATGTATATTAATGCAGGCACTCTCTGTGTAGTAATGTAAATCACTGCTGGCATTACCTGTATAGTAATGTATATTACTGCAGGTACTCTCTGTGTAGTAATGTAAATCACTGCTGGCATTACCTGTATAGTAATGTATATTACTGCAGGCATTCTCTGTGTAGTATTGTAAATCACTGCTGGCATTACCTGTATAGTAATGCATATTACTGCAGGCACTCTCTGTGTAGTAATGTAAATCACTGCTGGCATTACCTGTATAGTAATTTATATTACTGCCGGTACTCTCTGTGTAGTAATGTAAATCACTGCTGGCATTACCTGTATGGTAATGTATATTACTGCAGACACTCTCTGTGTTGTAATGTAAATCACTGCTGGCACTACCTGTATAGTAATGTATATTACTGCAGGTACTCTTTGTGTAATAATGTAAATCACTGCTGGCATTACCTGTATAGTAATGTATATTACTGCAGGCACTCTCTGTGTAGTAATGTAAATCACTGCTGGCATTACCAGTATAGTAATGTATATTACTGCAGGCACTCTCTGTGTAGTAATGTAAATCACTGCTGGCATTACCTGTATAGTAATGTATATTACTGCAGGCACTCTCTGTGTTGTAATGTAAATCACTGCTGGCATCACCAGTGTAGTAATGTATATTACTGCAGGCACTCTCTGTGTAGTAATGTAAATCGCTGCTGGCATTACCTGTATAGTAATGTATATTAATGCAGGCACTCTCTGTGTAGTAATGTAAATCACTGCTGGCATTACCTGTGTAGTAATGCACATTACTGCAGGCACTGTCTGTATAGTAATGTAAATCACTGCTGGCATTACCTGTATAGTAATGTATATTACTGCAGGCACTCTCTGTGTACTAATGTAAATCACTGCTGACATTACCTGTATAGTAATGTGTATTACTGCAGGCACTCTCTGTGTAGTAATGTAAATCACTGCTGGCATTACCTGTATAGTAATGTATATTACTGCAGACACTCTCTGTGTAGTATTGTAAATCACTGCTCACATTACCTGTATAGTAATGTATATTAATGCAGGCACTCTGTGTAGTAACGTAAATCACTGCTGGTATTACTTGTATAGTAATGTATATTACTGCAGGCTCTCTCTGTGTAGTAATGTAAACCACTGCTGGCACTACCTGTATAGTAATGTATATTACTGCAGGCACTCTCTGTGCAGTAATGTAAATCACTGCTGGCATTACCAGTATAGTAATGTATATTACTGCAGGCACTCTCTGTGTAGTAATGTAAATCACTGCTGGCATTACCTGTATAGTAATGTATATTACTGCAAGCACTCTGTGTAGTAATGTAAATCACTGCTGGCATTACCTGTATAGTAATGTATATTACTGCAGGCACTCCCTGTGTAGTAATGTAAATCACTGTTGGCATTACCTGTATAGTAATGTATATTACTGCAGGCACTCCCTGTGTAGTAATGTAAATGCCCATACATGTCAAGCAGAGTGCCTCTTTAGACCTCTTCAAGAGGAACCTTGACGATTGGATGGGAGAAAGGAAATTCACCCCAGGGATCACGTCAGTCGCCCTGCTAGACAGGGGTCCAGGAAAGTAAATAATGTGGGAAGAAATAGCCAGGGAATTGTTATGGCTAGGCTTGTATAGGCCCTAGGGCTGATAGCCTAGTACCAACCTATGAACCTATAAATCACTGTGGGCATTACCTGTATAGTAACGTATATTACTTCAGGCACTCTCTGTGTAGTAATGTAAATTACTGCTGGCATTACCTGTATAGTAATGTATATTACTGCAGGCACTCCATGTATAGTAATGTAAATCACTGCTGGCATTACCTGTATAGTAATGTATATTACTGCAGGCACCCTCTGCATATTAATGTAAATCACTGCTGGCATTACCTGTATAGTAATGTATATTACTGCAGGCACTCTCTGTGTTGTAATGTAAATCACTGCTGGCATTACCTGTATAGTAATGTATATTACTGCAGGCACTCTGTGTAGTAATGTAAATCACTGCTGGCATTACCTGTATAGTAATGTATATTACTGCAGGCACTCTCTGTGTTGTAATGTAAATCACTGCTGGCATCACCAGTATAGTAATGTATATTACTGCAGGCACTCTCTGTGTAGTAATGTAAATCACTGCTGGCATTACCTGTATAGTAATGTATATTAATGCAGGCACTCTCTGTGTAGTAATGTAAATCACTGCTGGCATTACCTGTATAGTAATGTATATTACTGCAGGTACTCTCTGTGTAGTAATGTAAATCACTGCTGGCATTACCTGTATAGTAATGTATATTACTGCAGGTACTCTCTGTGCAGTAATGTAAATCACTGCTGGCATTACCTGTATAGTAATGTGTATTACTGCAGGTACTCTCTGTGTAGTAATGTAAATCACTGCTTGCATTACCTGTATAGTAATGTATATTACTGCAGATACTCTCTGTGTAGTAATGTAAATCACTGCTGGCATTACCTGTATAGTAATGTATATTACTGCAGGCATTCTCTGTGTAGTATTGTAAATCACTGCTGGCATTACCTGTATAGTAATGCATATTACTGCAGGCACTCTCTGTGTAGTAATGTAAATCACTGCTGGCATTACCTGTATAGTAATTTATATTACTGCCGGTACTCTCTGTGTAGTAATGTAAATCACTGCTGGCATTACCTGTATGGTAATGTATATTACTGCAGACACTCTCTGTGTTGTAATGTAAATCACTGCTGGCACTACCTGTATAGTAATGTATATTACTGCAGGCACTCTCTGTGTAGTAATGTAAATCACTGCTGGCATTACCTGTATAGTAATGTATATTACTGCAGGCACTCTGTGTTGTAATGTAAATCACTGCTGGCATCACCAGTGTAGTAATGTATATTACTGCAGGCACTCTCTGTGTAGTAATGTAAATCGCTGCTGGCATTACCTGTATAGTAATGTATATTAATGCAGGCACTCTCTGTGTAGTAATGTAAATCACTGCTGGCATTACCTGTATAGTAATGTATATTACTGCAGGTACTCTCTGTGTAGTAATGTAAATCACTGCTGGCATTACCTGTATAGTAATGTATATTACTGCAGGCATTCTCTGTGTAGTATTGTAAATCACTGCTGGCATTACCTGTATAGTAATGCATATTACTGCAGGCACTCTCTGTGTAGTAATGTAAATCACTGCTGGCATTACCTGTATAGTAATTTATATTACTGCGGTACTCTCTCTGTAGTAATGTAAATCACTGCTGGCATTACCTGTATGGTAATGTATATTACTGCAGACACTCTCTGTGTTGTAATGTAAATCACTGCTGGCACTACCTGTATAGTAATGTATATTACTGCAGGTACTCTTTGTGTAATAATGTAAATCACTGCTGGCATTACCTGTATAGTAATGTATATTACTGCAGGCACTCTCTGTGTAGTAATGTAAATCACTGCTGGCATTACCAGTATAGTAATATATATTACTGCAGGCACTCTGTGTGTTGTAATGTAAATCACTGCTGGCATTACCTGTATAGTAATGTATATTACTGCAGGCACTCCCTGTGTTGTAATGTAAATCACTGCCGGCATTACCTGTATAGTATTGTATATTACTGCAGGCACTCTGTGTAGTAATTTAAATCACTGCTGGTATTACCAGTATAGTAACATAAATGACAGATGCCACGTTAACTTCCAATATACATGTCCTTCTTGTGTTTAATGAATATCTACATCATCAGATTGCCACCTGTCCGATACCCATAGTGTGACATTTTTTTACATAAATGTAAGATTTTGCAGAATAGAGCATACTCACAACTGGTACAAGGGACTGGACTGGACTTCCCATTTTATTCAAAATAAAAGCTCAGACTTGCAGAATTTCTGACTTGCTCTTGGGTCATCACATCATATTAAGATGTTTCAGATAAAAAATAACTGTTTTAAACAATAATTAAGGGAGAGAGAGAAAATATTTTTTGTCCTAAAATCTTAGACATTTGCCATTGTTCATGTTTTTTTTTTTTTTTTCCATAGTGCATAACTGCTCAAATAGGGACAAGTGGTAAACAATAACCTAATGTGTTTTGTTAATGTTGTTTAAGATTGTCTTGAACCATCGGTAAAACTTTAGGATGTGGTTGAAGAAATAACACTTCAGCCAATCCAACTACCTCTTTAAAAAAATAACATTCTGGAATTTTGCCTGTGGCTTGTGGTCTGAGTCATGGTTAAATGGCTGAGAATGGTCACTGCTTCCAGCCCACTTATCCTCCACTAAGTAAAAAAACAAAAACAAGTAAAATCAGTAGGAGTGAATATGTGAAACAGTTTGGTTTGAAGTTTAATCAAAGTTTTTTCTGCTTTTATATATTTGAATTTACTTAAAATGTCTAATATAGTTTACATCTGAGTGAAAGTTTGTCATTGATCCTCAAAGTTGACTACAACTGAATAAAAATATGTGTTTAAAGAACAAACACACATGCTGGGATAATTGTCAAGATTTACATGTGCTAACTGGTACACTGCCCCTTTAAATGGAGGCGCTTCCTTTTACAGTCACTTCCTGGGTTGTAAAAATGAAACTAAAAAGTATAGAGTCAGTGTGCTGTATGTAAGCTGGGTTTATGTGTAGCAGTTTAATGTGTTCAGTTTTCGTGGCATTCTAATCATTTTGGATTGTGGACATCATTATATCATGCTAACTGTTGATAGATTGTGATATAAGGTAACAAAATGTTTCTGTCAAGAGTTATTCATTGGATTGACTGTTGTCTGTATACATCAAATACCTCAGAGGCTGAAACTGGAGCACAAAATTGAATAAAAAGACTTCAGGGAGAAAGAAAACATGCAGGATCTCTGTACTACAAATGGGAGAACAGAGCAGTGCTGTGGAGAGCACAGACGGAGACTGGAGTTATTCTGTCAGGAAGATGAGGCCTTTATTTGTGGCCTGTGTGTTCCTAGACATTCCTGCCACAATTTTGTGTTCCTGCATGAGGCAGTCAGTGTATATAAGGTAAGGGACACTGCATGATGAATAGCATGAAGTAAAAATTATCCCTGTATTCGCTAGAAGTACAGGTTTCCACATGGAAGATTGTATTGCTTAGTTAACATCTATAATGATTGTACAGGTGAAATTCCATATTTCAGGCACAGATTGAGAGTCCAAATATTGTGAATTTTTACCATTTATGAGTTATGTAGTTCTGTTCCCTTTTTGATTTTAAGAAAAAAAAATCTCTTGGCCAGAGATCATAGAGGAAGAGATAAGAGAAAGTTATTCTTGCCAGCACAGAAGTTTGCAGCTGGCAAGGTGGAAGCTGGGACATTGGGAAGGTTTAGAAGTTAATATTATGGAAGGAAGTTCCATGGTATACAACTGTCCCAAGATAACGTGTCTATGACAGGAAGGTTATGCCAATCAAATCTGAAACTGTTTCATAACTGGATAACCATGACATTATTTTTTATTTTATTTTACATTTGACTACCAGGGTGGTACACTGATCATAGCTGACAATCTGCATTTACTGCCATGGGAGAAGAAAGAGAATAGAAAGGTGGTAAGGTGTACATTATTAAAAACAAAACCGAAAGTAACAATATATATATATATATATATATATATATATATATATATAACAGTAGCAGTTAGTAGAGATAGCAACAATTGTGAGAGAAAATGTAAAGTTTACAATTCATGTCATTATATTTCATGCTTATATCACAGTGGAAATGCTGTGGTGTAATGAGAGTCAGGGCAGGGTATGGCAGGGGAGTTAGGAGGCATTAGTAGTTGGAGAGAGTAATACTAAAATTTGAGAAGCCCTGTTGGGAACCCAGAGCTGCTGAGAGCATACCCTGCTTAGACTCTATCTGGGAGTTTGACATGGCTGAGTACAGCTATTTTTGGACAGGTATTATCCTAAAGGTGCACTGCATTGTGCAGCAGCAAACCCAGGCCAAATCTGTAATCCATGCATCGAAGGCATTCCCATTACCCTATAGCAAACCCAGCCCGACTCTGTATTCCATGCATTGAAAGCATTCCCATTACCCTATAGCAAACCCAGCCCAAATGTGTAATCCATGTATTGAAGGCATTCCCATTACCCTGTAGCAAACCCAGCCCAAATCTGTAATCCATGCATTGAAGGCATTCCCACTACCCTACCCAAACACACAGGTATTAGCAAAGGCTGTGAATGGAAAAACCACACAGCCTTTGGTATGAGGTATACATGTTTTCTCTGAAGGTTGCAGTTTTGACTTAACATATATAAATAACGGGTTGAGGGGGACAAAGCTCTCCAAATATTATTTTTAATAGCTTGTGGCTTCTCTAGTAGATTTTTGTAATGACCAGTAATCATTCATCTGTAGCTGATATATCTGTGGCATTCACCCTAGCCATGCCCAAACCTGTGTAAAAATGTGAGGTTGTGTGACTTTTGTAACAGTGTGTGTTATGCTAAGGGTGACAGTCTGCATAAGACATTGATAAGTAGTAGGGTACTAGCAGTAAATGGACCCACTTAAGATGAAAGGGCTGTTTTGAAATGAATCCCACAGCCATCATTAGTAAGGCCTGTTCTCTTCTATGTCTTTATGAGCAGTATTACAGAAGGACTGAAGGAAAAGTCAAGTCTGACTTTTTTTAAGACATCTCTGTTGGTGTACAGGGATAAAACTGTGACTCGGGTGACCTAAGGTCCTAAGCACGCAATCAGTCATGAGGGACTTGGGTTTGCATGTAGATAGCAAACTGACTTTTGACCACCATATTGCCTCCGTTGTACAGAAAGCTTTCTACATGGTCCACCTCATTAGTAAGGGTATCTCATCCAGGGACAAGGTATTCATAATATCCCTGTATTCTTCCCTTATAAGACCCATTATTGAGTACAGTGCCCCTTTCGGCATTTACCTCACAAAGCACGTGCAGCAGCTGGAGAGACCACAGAGGTTCCTCACCCGGAGAATCTAGGGTCTAAAACATTTACCCTACATAGATAGGCTAAAAGCCCTGCCCCTCTACTCAGCCTCCTGGAGATTCCTCAGAGGTGAACTCTGTCTGGCATACAAAGCAATTTCAGATCCCGCCCTGATAGGACTGCTGCATATCCGCAAGTCAAGCTTCACTCAAGTAACTCACACACGTGACCTCAACCTGGTCTGTGACATCAGTAGGACTTGTCGGTGGGACAGACTTGTATCCCAGAAAACTCCCCCTTTTGTGGAACAGGCTCCCTCTCTATGTAAAGCAGAGTCCATCATTAACCCTTTTTAAGTGCAACCTGGATAACTGGCTGGGGAATAGAAAATGCACCCCTGGAATTCCACCCATGTCCCTGCTTGACAGTGACATAGGGTGCTTGGTGCTGACTTGCTAGAACATGGGCTAAATTCTTGGCTGGCTTGTAATGGCCTCAGGGCTAATAGCCTAGTAACTTCCTGTGATCCTATGAATTCAGTTAGCAGATTGGGCTGCACCTGCTGGAGTTGGCCAGAAAGAAAGGAGAGGTTGTAGGGACTCATTGGAAGCTTGGATGTTTCATTAGCCATGGTGGTGATTCCAGGTCAGTGATGATTGCTGGTACTGCAGTAGGTGGACGGACAAAAGAGACATAACCACATATGTTGAGGAATTTTCTTTATGGCTTCAGTGCATGCACAACTGAGTGATGTCTCCCCAATGTCTTAGTGAATTTTTTTTTTTTATTTTTATTTAGCCTTTGTTGACCAGGTTAGTTCTGTAGGCTAGTAGCCTCTTTTCAGGTGGGACCTGAGTTTTATACTGCTAATGGAAATTTGGCCAGAGCATTGGAGAATTTCCACTACTGTCTTCAGTTGTTGCTGTGGGATCTTTTATAGCCACTTGAGCTGCCACCAGCTCATGCCGATCGGACCTCGGTTTAATGTCTCATCTGAAGGATGACATCCTTAGAAGTGCATCACCCCCCTTATGCTACATTACAGTGTCAGAAATCCATCTACCTGGTGTGGTAATAGAATCCACAGCCACCAAAGGTGTGTGTGCTAATGTTTGCACCAGTGCCACTGCTAAGGCCTGTTAGGACCTGACTGTAAAAACTTAGCTGGCTGAAATATGAAGGCCTTGGCTATTTTATTCTTGTCCTAGTCATGGGGGCATTTGTAACCCAATTGCTGTGAAGTTTTCATGTCTGAAGAGATGAGATCCACCTGAGGAAAAGAAAAAGTCTGGTGTGGGATACATCTATGATGTGGTAGTCTTTGATGTGGAGGAGGGATGAAGGAAGTTGGGGACCCAAAGACAGTAGATGTTTTAAAAAAGTTTGCTTTTGGTGTGTCTGTGTGTGTGTGTGTGTGTGTGTGTGTGTGTGTGTGTGTGTGTGTGTGTGTGTGTGTGTGTGTGTGTGTGTGTGTGTGTGTGTGAGATGTCAAGTTCTTGTAGTAAGGTTAATATACAGGAAAATTTTCGAACTATTTGGCAGCAAGATTGGAGGGATGGCTACAACCCAACACTTTAAAGCCACTGCACAAAAATGAAAAATAATGCTTGCATGAAATGCATAATTTCCCCTAACATTTTCTTCACCTGTTCCATGCCTTTATGAATACCTCTGTAGATTTCTTCTCCACCACCTATTTGGGAAGTCCATTCTTATTTTTACAGTTTCAAGGAGTTGTTGGTTCTTGCAGTCTGCTGCTTTTGCTCCATCTTCTCCAGTCGCTTCTTTTTCAGGGTGACCCCCTCGCATGTAGTCAGCATGATCTTCTTTTTCCACGGAATGCCTTCCTGTTTTTTTCTTGTCTGTAGTGAAAAGAACTCCATTTTGTCTAGTCCCCAGCCTGACTCTTTTTATTTCAGAGGATACAAATTTTTATATCTTTCATCTTTAACTTCCTGTGGCAACCTGATATACATTTCCTTGTACGGCTTCCAGAACTGAACATAACACCCAAGGTGTGGCCTGACCAGGGTTCACAGTACTCAGCATCTGTTCAGTGGGGGTTGTGATGTCCCTGTACTGGCCTAGTAATCAAGGAGCCTCAGTCCTCACCACTAGCACCAGTGAGGGACTGGTTGCATTTGCAGCACTGGGTGCCCCTTTCCTGTGCAGTGATGCCCTGCTTGCTAGGTGTAGGTCTCCCTTCTTCCCCAACTCATCTGCAGTAGTGCATTGCCTGTCAGCTAACCAGATTCTCATGTCCTGAGACAAAGTGCTAAGGGCTTGTTCCCTCACCAAACAGTCTACCAGCCCTTCAAAAGGGTGACCTGACATCCACTAACTCACCTATATAAATAAGGGCTTAGTTCAGCAACATATTCGCACACACTTTCATCTGTCTTGTGTGTATGCTCACAAACTTTTTCCTATAAGCTTCAGGTGTTAACTTAAAACATTCTAGCAAACAGTTCTTTACAACATTATAATTTAAACAATCAGGATCAGACAGTTTAGAAATTACAGTTACAGCTTTACCATGGAGTAAGGGGGTCAAGAACCGTACCCAGAGCCCTTGCTCAACATTATACTGTTTACATACCCTCTCACACATATGAATCTGTCCAAATGATCCCTCTCTGTAAATTATGGAAGGAATGTACTGACCTTTGTTGCTTATGGGGTTTGGTTAGTTCCCCATTACCTCCATGACTCTGGTGAAGAGTCAGCATCTCCTTTTCATGTTGCCTCTGCCTTTCCTTCTTCTCAGCTTCCAGGCATTGCAGTTTCTCATTCTCCTCAGCCTTCTGACATCGCAGCCTCTCTGCTGCTTCTATTTCCAAACACTTGGCCTCTAGCTCAAGTCTCTTTAACTCCAGATGGATTTTTAAGTCCTCTGTGGAACGGTTGAGCTGTCCATTTTCTGAGAGTTGTACAGCTCCATGGCCAGTCTGATTGTCCTCCTGCTTGCTATTCTGTGATGCAGCAGTGACTAAAGCTGCAATCATGTCTGCTTTTGGCAGATTGACATACGCCAGTCCTTTAGCCTGGCACATCTCAGCCAACTGGCTCCTTGTCAGCTTGCCATACTCCTCTGCTGACATGCTTGCCTGCTCTCCCTGACTAACTAAGCTAACAAAAAAATAAAACAATTATGATATGAACTCTGAATGTTTACTGCATGGCTGATTGAGAGTACCAACACCTTCAGTGATCACTGTGTACAGGCAACAGGAATTCAATATCCACACCACTACAAGCCAATTAGTATGTGATGTGGCTAACTCACCACTGTCAACCAATTAATATGTGGTGTGGGTATCCCACCACTGCCAAACAATTAATAATATGACACCCCTGCACTGGCCCAGTAATCAAGGAGCCTCAGTTCTCACCACTAGCACCAGTGAGGGATGTACACATTGGGAGGATGACCAGTACAAACACAGTGAAGTACAATATCCCTTAAGAGCACAGTCAGTCTGGGCATGGTTTCTGCCTCTTTCTCCAGATCCCCAATAAGACTCCCCACTGGAATAGCTCTAGGGTTAAGATCTCAGCCGAGTGGTTAAGCCAAAACCTCCAGCACCCTCTGTGTCCAGCCAGTGCTTTGTGTCCCTGCCCAAGTAGCACACACACACACACACACACACACACACACACACACACACACACACACACACACACACACACACACACACACACTTTGAGATTTGATTTATATACTAACACACAGACACTCCTGGGGAAGGCTGGCACAGGTTTACTAGCTATGCCCCCTTCTGCCCAGACTGTAAGGTAGTTATCACTGCTGCCAACCACTACGTATCAGCTATTCTAGTGGTAATGTTACTATTATCCAAATGGTAAGTGTGGCCAAGACCAAGGTTATTTAGGAGTGGCCTGTACAGTGTCACCAAATACATATGCGTGTACACTAAGAGCTTAAATATCTCTAAACAAACTAGGCACAATTAAAAGGTTTAAATATATTTAATAATAAAACACAAAACAGCACTCAGTAAATCAACACATTGAATACGGAGTTCAGAATCACAGGAAATATTTTAAAACAACATTGCAGGATAGTTTCAAATAAATACAGAAAACATATAAACTAATCTTTACTATATTTCTAACTATATCTAAAAGAAATTACTTTTCCCTAGTTATTTACTATTAGCAAGGCAGATGCAAAAGTGCTGAATATGGGTGTTTCCAGGTCAAAAACAAAGTACAAAATGCAAAGTCTGTCTCTGAGAGAGTTCTTAAATTACTATCAAATACTACTGCTGAGTCAGCTTTGGATGACCTCACTCTTTGTCACCTGCCTTCAGTTGCTAGACTAACAGAAACTTAAAGGACAACTACGGGAAGCAGTACATAGTTTCATCAACAAAATACATTTTCCTCCCATATCGAATGATCTCATCACCCAAAAATGCAATTAAAATTAAAATAAGATAGTTTGTTCTCTATTCCCGTGATTGTGAGTGAGCGACTATCGGTACTGCAAGCCATCTTAAAAAAAAAAAACTTGCTCTCGCGCTTGCAGAATCCACTGACAAGTTGCCCATCATTCAGCCTGCACATTTCGAACAAACACACTCTCTTCTTCTGATTTTGCCCTGGAAACCCCAGCTCCATACTTATGCACGCCCTCAGAATTATTAGCATTCAATCATGCCCTTTACGCTGCCTTCCTATGAGCATAAAAACACCCACAACAAGAAGCAGGACCTTCTTTAGCAAATATGTTGATGCACAGCTTTGTTTTCCTATCGGATTGAACTGTAGCTAGCGACTTTGCAGAGACTAACGTTCAAAGAGTATGAGCAGCCGTTATTTTTGGGAATTGTTGCACTTAATTCTCTGAAGCTGTACAGCTGTTTTTGGATCGTGCTGCACAAAGGTAAACTACTATGTACAGTTTTTTTGCCTGATATTTTTTTATTATCACTGTAGCATGCAAGCACTAGAGATTGGTTGCCAGGTGCAGCCAATCTCAGTGTTTTAGGTTGCCGTCAACGTATTTTCCATATTTTGCACAGGTAAGCAGATTGGAGGCAACATATCTTCAACTTAGAAGCAGAGAGCTGTTTAAATACTGCACTTATCCACTAATCTTGCTCAGTAAAATTTAATCTTGCACGTTTTCTTTCTGCTGTGGATTGCTTTGCTTGCACAAACACTGGCAACAAGAATGACCGTTGTGTGTGTTTGAGAGAGAGTGGGTGTGTTGAGAATGTATGTGTGCGTGTGTGGTCTTGTCTGAGAAATGTTTTATCCATTTATTATCATAGCTGATAAAAAGTGTGTGCCGTGAAAAGTTAACTTCCCAACGATAAGCCTGAAGAAATTGTTGTAAACTGTCCAGCTGAAATGGATTCATTTTCTGAACCCATATGAAAGAACCTTTTTTTTCGCTCGCTATACTTCAGTCAGACAGCTTGCAACTACTCCCTTTACCCTTCAGACATCTCTTGCATTGGTATCAGGTATAACCAGTCCTAAGTCCTTGCAATAATGCCATTTCTCCAAAGTATTTAGGAATAACTTTAGCACTCTGCAAGATTAAATCCTGTAAAATGCACCTAAAATGTCACAAATGCTATCACCTTTTCCCTCCTAGATTACTTAATCAGTTTTATGCTTAAGAATTCTGTACAGAATCAAAACACGATAGCTCAGTATCGGTTTGATAAATAAATGCAGGTAACACCTTTGCAGGTATGACTGAAGTGATAAAATTGATTTTGTCT
Organism: Protopterus annectens; assembly: GCF_019279795.1. Lineage (NCBI taxonomy): Eukaryota > Metazoa > Chordata > Ceratodontiformes > Protopteridae > Protopterus > Protopterus annectens. The sequence continues at coordinate 1,717,302,338 of NC_056744.1, forward strand.
GCTCTGTTTCTTCCCCATTTTGTTTGTAAGTGGATTTGTTATCTAGTTTGTTTACAAAATTGTGACGCTGTTTAGTAAACATTCCCACAAGCTTTTGCACTGTTTTTGCTAATGCTAAGAAGGAAACACACACTAAACCAGTAACCAAACAAGGTAGGAAGTAGTGCAAATGGTTCAAAAAATGTTTTACATTCCTTGTTCACTGTGACATTGAACTGTGGTTGCAAGTCATTCACTGCATTTCCTACCTTGTTTGGCTACAACTTTAAGAAGGGCAGTTATTGATGTACATCGTCACATTTCCTGGTAAACTAGTGTTAGAGTGTTATTGCAATGTAAACTGTGTGTCTTACGATGCAGTGGCTGTAGGCTCATCTTTAATGCAGGCAGAATTTTTGATACGAGATTCATATTGCATTGTGCAATGCCTTCTTTGGACCTTGAATTTACCCTTTTCGAAGCTCAGTGAACAGTAATATTCTGAGCAACTTTCCTTATGAAGACAAATGATGCTTTTAGAGAACTTTGATTACAGCAGTGGCCTGACACTACAGCACACTACTGTTAGTATCTATTAAACCTAGGTTAAGAAAGCGTAGGAAAATCAAGTAAGATGTTTAATACTAGGTAGATATATATTTATATCAATTACACATAAAAATATAAAAAACATAAAAAAAATATATATATATATATCTATATTCATATATGTTTTATAGGAGTTATATGTTTTTAGATTGTTTATTTATATGCTTATAGATTTGACTTCATAATAAATATGTATACTACCCTCTGTAGTTTTTACATACAAATATATATATATTTTTATACTTGTTTATATATATTTTTATACTTGTTTATATATATATATATATATATATATATATATATATATATATATATATATATATATATATATATATATATATATTTTTATACACATTTATTCATATAGGAATTATAAGATACTATTAGATGTTTTGTCACTCACCATTATGAGATCTGAGAAAAATGGAACTTCCTACACAAAAATACACATGCTCTACTTATATATTCTTTTATAGTTTATATTTGTACATTTTGACAGATATTTATGTAGGAATTATAAGATGTTGTATTACTCACTACTATGAGATCTGAGTAATGTTTTATTTATATATATTTTTTAAAACTATATATATATTTGTCATTTTTTATGTATATATCTGTCATATATTTCTATCCATATATTTTTTCATCGTATGTATTTTGATATGTTTGTTTATTAAATACAATGTTTCCCTTTTAAATATGTAATGAGATGAACTTTTAATTAAATGCCACACCTATATATATGGCAGTTATGTCAAATGTACTACTATTAAACAGACCTGAAGAAGCTATTTACAGCGAAAGCGCTTGTCTAACAATAACATTTTCATTCATCTATAACCTCAGCGTTTATATTCCTGTTTCCATGTCTATATTTTTGATTGAACGAGTGGCTCACTGGTTTACTGGACTTTTAACATCATTGCACTCTTTGGAGCCTTACTTTCTGCTTTGCTCTCTGCCATTTGTGTTTTTTAATTATTTTTATTGCTGTTTGGCAAAGGAGCGTCAATCGTAGAGGTGGCTGTAACTTTGTTCTGACACTACTGTTTGTACTTTGTTACTGAAACTACTAATAACTGAAACTACTAATAATGGTAGTATTTCAAGTCATTGATTTCTTTGCATTCAGAAAGTTCATGTTTGTTTTGAAAAAAAAAAAGAAAGTTCATGTTAATTTACAGTCTTGTATTCTGTCATTTTCACAAGGCTGTGGATGTACCACATGTCTGATATTAATCTGAACTGCAAATAGAGGATTTATTTGATGGTATATAGCACTGGATATTCTGTAAACATTTGCATTGCTTCCATAGTAATCTCTCACTGATTGTATGCAATGCCTTTCAGTTGTAAAAAAAAAATATTCTATTTTTTCATCTGTTAACTTTAGTGTTCTGGATACAGTTATAGCCTAATGTATCATTTACTGTGTATATTCAACCTACATTAACACAGAGTGGGACCATTTACTGTGTATATTCAACCTACATTAACACAAAGTGGGAACGTGGAAAAAGCCATATTTTAATGCAGATAAGTATACTTTCATAGTTTTTTAATATATTTGTATAATTAGATTAAAATAGATTATATGCCTTGTATTATAATTTTAAACTGGAAGCCAACATTTATTATTTATTGAATCTTAGTTTAGTTTTGAAATTCTATTTTTTTTTTTCTTTACAAATGTGTAAATATATTTTCCCGTTTGGTCTGAGAGGAGTTAGAGACAGCAAATATTAGTTTGTTTTTATCAAATATGATTTTATACAGTGAAACCTTTCCTCCATTATCTATTATAGTTTTCAGATGTAATCCTAATTCTGTTAGGATACAATAAAATGTGATCAATTTATTTATACACACACACACACACACACACACACACACACACACACACACATACACATATATATATATATATATATATATATATATATATATATATATATATATATATATATATCTATGGATCCCGGACGTTTGATCGAAAGATCAAATGTCTGAATCCATTAAGCGCAAGCATACTTATGCGAAAGTGCTTTTCACCAAAGAAGCACTTTCGCGTAAGTATGTCTGTTGCCAAGGCCGTACTATGGTGCGGGTAAGGGAAAATTCCCTTTTCCCCACTGTAGTGCGGTTTCGGAGGGAGAATATTAAAGTAGGGGGGTGTGGGGGGTGCCCTGCAAAAACTTAAATGTAGTGTTTTTTTTTTTTTTTTTTTTTGACACATTTTAACGAAGGCGCTTTTTTCAGTTAAAGCGCTTTCGTTAAAGTGTGTTTGGTGATTATGGATTCGGACATTTGATCTCTCAATCAAACGTCCTAGATCCATATATATATACATACATACATACATACATACACACATATACATATATATATATATATATATATATATATATATATATACATATATATATATATATATATATATAAAATTAAAATACCACTTAGCCAACTTTCATAACACTGAGATGGTTTAACCAACAACTGCATTTCATGACCTCTCGAAACACTGACTGGAAACTCCAGGTAATGAACTACTTGTCCACACTACAAAATATATTAAAACTGCAGCAAATTAAACCCACCCATGTGGAGGCTGAGCACCCCACACCAACCCTAACTAAATATACTAACTCCAGGATGGCACTACAGTGGGGCTAAGGGGCGAAGTTCAACATGGTGGTTAAGTGGTTACTTACTTGGAGTTTCCAGTGGGTGTTCCGAGAGGCTGTTGAAATGCGGTTCTGTTAAGTCGTCTTGGCATTATGAAACTCGGGTAAGTGCTATTTTGATTATTTAACGTAGACCCCCCCCCCCTCTGTGTGTCTCTCTCTCTCTCTCTTAATAAATATATATATATATATATATATATATATATATATATATATATATATATATATACATACACACACACACATATATAATGCATACGTGTGTGTGTATTATCTTCTTCTTCTTTCGGCAGCTCCCATTAGGGGTTGCCACAGCTGATCATCTGTTTCCATTAATTCCTGTCCTCTGCAACTTGCTGCGTCACACCAACCACCTGTATGTCCTCTCTCACCACATCCATAAACCTTATCATGGACCTTCCTCTTTTCCTCTCACCTGGCAGCTTCATCCTTAGCATCCTTTTCCCAATATCCCCAGCATCCCTCAGCAATACGTGTCTAAACCAACGTAATCTCGCCTCTCTGGCTTTGTCTCCAAACCGTCCAACCTGGGCTGACCCTCTAATATACTTATTCCTAATCCTGTCCACCCTCGTCATGCCCAGTACAATCTTAACATCTTTAACTCTGCCACGTCAAGCTCTGACTCCTGCCTTTTGTCAATGCCACTGTCTTCAACCCATGTCACATAGCTGGTCTCACTACCCTCTTGTAGACCTTCCCTTTCACTCTTACTGGCACTAGTCTGTCACAAATCACTCCTGACACTCTTCTCCACCCACTCCACCCTGCCTGTACTCTCTTCTTCACCTCTCTTCCACACTCGCCATTACTCTGAACTATTGATCCAAAGTATTTAAACTCATTCACTTTCACCAGCTCTACTCCCTGCATCTTCACCATTCCTCTATCCTCCCACATTCACACACACACACACACATTCTTACTCCTGCTGAACTTCATTCCTCTCCTCCCTAGAGCATATTTCCACCTCTCCAGGGTCTCCTCAACCTGTTCCCTACTCTCACTACAGATCACAATGTCATCTGCAAACATCATAGCCCACGGGGACTTCTGTCCTGGCACCTGAGGCCAATTAACAGTGTCCAATTCACCTACTGCGTCTCTTTGGAATGTGGGAATAAACTGGAGCCCCTGGAGGAAACTGCAGGGAGTTCATACAGACTCTGCACAGAAGACACCCCAGCCAAGAATCGAACTGGAGAACCTCTTGCTGTGAGGTGGCAATGCTAATCACAGCACCACCACAGCCTCCCCTTTAGTATTTATTTATGACTTTTTGTGACTAAGTGTTAGATTTGCAAATCTGTATTTCTTTAAATTTAGTATTGCAATCTCATAGATTTATAATTATGTATTTGGTTTTGCTACTGTTATGCTGAATTTGATCCAGATTTATCTCCAAGCCTGAGTTTTTTTTAATATGACTGAAACAATTCTCATTCTCTGTGAGTGCTAAAAATACCATCAACAAATAAGATTTTAGACTGATAGTTTTGTTTTGTTTCATTTGTTTGAAAGCCTTTGACATGACTATTATTTTGACTGCATTAGCTGTGGGTTCCTTGGGTACACCAAACAACATGGGTGATAACAGACAGCAGTGATTGGCTCCTTACTTAATATCTCTTGTCCTGACAAGAATGGTTTGATTTTAGTATGCATTTTTTTTTGCATTTGTGTAATAATTGGAATAGGTTAATGGACTGCTGAGGGACTCCACATCTGTCCAATATAATAAATGATCCCAGTGATCCCCATTTAATGTGCTCAAGCCTTTTCTCTGGGCCTACTACAAGTACATGCATGATGTTTATTTGTAATATACCAAACGGATCTCCTGTCTAACCCTAAGATTCACCCTTCTTCCCCCCCAACTCCATGACTCCCCCTCCTGCTCTCTAAACCGAAGACTTCCCCTTCCTTCTCCCTGAACCCAAGACTCCCTTCCCCACTGGTGCCCTAATCCACACTCGCAACCCTTCGGACAGCTTCACCACAACTGCCGCACTTCCATCGCTTACACTGAAATGTGTTTGGGTAAGCTGAAGAAGTTGGTGCCTGAACTCGCATTTGAGTTTGAACACAAGCAGCACCCTACCTGAGCTACAAGATACTTGAGTCCTTGGCTTTGTGACAGCGGGTTTCAGGTGACTGGGACCTGAGCAGTTATAGAACATCCCTTTCCACTGTATCGGACAAGCCTTTCTGCTTTGTCAGCGATGGTTTGCAACCTCTTTTAACAAGGTTTTCACATTGTGGAAGAAGCCATTACAGCTCATAGTGCCTTTTTAGGCACAGTTTATTTAATGGATATAGAATTCTTGTTTCTGGGCATAGTGCCTGTCATGTGTTCAGCCTTACTGGCAGTGGCAGAAGAGTATCCATATGTGTATCCATATGTGTCAAACATATAATCTCTAAATGACACATTCCTTGGGACACCACACAATGTCTTAGATGTCTAAATCACCATAAACAAGACAAACTACCACATCATGGCTAGTTACAGAACATCCTGTACTTACCCTTCTGAGCATCTTTGCGATCTTGACACATTAGATGAAATCCCCATTAAACCAAACACCTTTCTCCTGAGGGCACTTCAACCTTTCATCAATAAAGTGGCACACCTACACTACCAATGGTCGGCAAGCCCAGATCTTTTGTGATATTATACTTGTTAATCTGCTTTTACAATTAGTTAACTATCCTACAGGTGGCTGCAATATCCTTGATCTAGTCATCACAGATATGACAACTACAACCTGATACACTTGTAATAGATGACTCTATCGTCAGGCACACTGACGTCCTGCTCGCCAGGCTGAAAGGAGAAGGTCACGGTGAGCTGCCTGTCGGGCGCTAGGATCTGCCACATAACACAAGCACTCAGGTCACTCCAAGGCAAGTACAAATATGACTCATTGTCCATGCTGGTGTGAATGACCTGAGACGTACCTCCCTGGACTACATGAAGAAAGACATAGAGGAGCTCTCTGAGCATGTAGCCCAGGCCGGTATGACCCTGACCTTGAGTAGCATCTTACCCTCACCAAGAATGAAGCTACAATATGAAGACAGGATGATCAATTTCAACAAATGGCTTAAGTATTGGTGTCATTCAAAGGGGATCCAATGCCTGTCTGCCTGGGATGACATGCTGGACGATGCTTCGCTAGGGACGGCTTGCACCTGTCACCCCTGGGATTTCGGATATTGGCAAAGGCACTTGCCACCCCCATAGTGCCTTTTTTAGGCAAGGCTCAAAAGACAAACCCACCTCCATAGGTATCACAAGGGATAAGAAACTAAGAGTAATGCTACTCAATGCCAGAAGTCTAAACCTCAAGATGCACGCACTCAAAACTCTCCTTATCATGGAGAACATCGATATCTGTACAGTAACAGAAACCTGGTTCAAGGCTCCCGAGAGCACCCCAGCACTACCAGGTTATACCTCATACCATGTTTTCGCCCAAAACTTGGACCGAACCACAAAAGGAGGGGGAGTATCAATATTCGTCAAAGATACCCACACCTCCAGGTTGGTGGCACAGCACGAAGCATCAGAGACTATCTATGTGCAACTAACAGTGGGTAAAACTGCCTTCCAGTTTATAGCCTGCTACAGACCACCCTCCCAAACCCAGGAACCCCACTCGGCCTTCCTGAGAACACTGGAAAATATGAAGGTCTCTCCAAACACCATTATATTGGGTGACTTCAACTACCCTAACATAGACTGGGAGCATTACTATAGCTCCAACACCGTAGCCCAGAGGTTCCTAGAATTTATAAACTCAAATGCTGTGGAACAACTTGTTGTCACTCCCACAAGAGGGGACAACATACTGGACCCGATCATCACCAACATGGGGACTCTATGCTCCAGACCAGAAGTGTATCCCTCACTGGTAAGATCAGACCATAAACTAATCTCACTAGATATTCACATCCCGACCCCAGTCTCTGCCCAGAAAACCACAGTGAAAAACTTCTCTAAAGCAAATTTCACACTCCTCAAAACCGAGGTGGAATCCTTCAAAGCCCCCGGGCCTGTGGAAAATATTGCCCAGACCGCAGAATCCTTTATAAATGCATTCTATGAACACCTTCAGGAATGCATGGATCATGCAATCCCAAATAAAACCAAGACCCAATCCTCCAAAGTTAGGCTTCCTGTCTGGTGGACCCCAGCCATAAACAAACTATACAATAGAAGGAGGAAGCTACTACATGATGGAGCAAAATCCCAAAAAGGGAAGGCATCTCTGATCAGTATTATCAAAAAACTACGGGCACTCATAAAATCGTCTAAGGCCAGCTGTGAGAGAAAACTTGCTCAGGACACTAAGGATAATCACAAGGCTTTCTTTAGTTATGTTCGGAACCTGGGTGGGAATTCCCAGAGATGCTCAGAATTAGTCCAAAATTACAAAAAATACACCGAACCCACAGACATTGTCAACATCCTAGCTTACACGTTCAGCGCAAACTTCTTCCCCCTTCTCCACCAAAAGGGCAAATATCTATCCCAGCAGAGTGCTGCCCCCCTGACATCTCAGATGCTCAGGTAAGAGCCGCCCTCTCCAAAGCAAAAAAACACAGCATCAATGGGACCAGATGGTGTCCCGGGCTGCGTCCTACATGAACTCCAAGAAGAACTAAACCCAAACATGAAACTACTGTTCAATCTCAGCCTTACTACAGGATATGTACCCAAAGAGTGGCGTACAACAACAGAGGTCCCTTTCCACAAAGGTGGTGCCTCAATGGATCCTGGAAACTATCGCCCTATAAGCCTGACTAGCTTGGTCTGCAAAGCTATGGAAAGGATCATCATGGACCTCATAAATAAAGATATTGGGGACCTACAGACACTGGATCCTACCAAGTTCGGCTTTGTTAAGGGTAGATCCTGCCTCTTCCTGGCTGATTTCTTTGAAACAGTCACCAAGGCCATTGACGAGTGGAAGGTGGTCCACACAGCCTACCTGGACCTCGCAAAAGCCTTCTATACAATACCCCACTCGGGCATTATAGATAAGCTCACCAGCTTAAATATAAACCCCTATGTCACTAGATGGATTGCAAACTGGCTCAAGGACAGAACCCACATGGTTAGAATTGCTGGAGCCATGTCAGACTCCAAACCAGTTACAAGTGGCGTCCCACAAGGCTCAGTCCTGGGACCTCTCTTGTTCGGTATATATTCCTCGGAGGTACAGGCTAACATGGAAGGACTGTGGCTGACCAAGTTTGCAGATGACTGCAAACTGGGCACCATAATCGACTCTCCAGCCGACGCAAGCATCCTATAAAAGGGCCTCATAGAAACAGACAACTGGTGCCAGAGCCATGGCCTCATGCTAAACACCAAAAAGTGTGTAGTCATCCCCTTTGGCAAAAACAAAGTGCCCACAAATTATCACATAGGTGATAATCCATTAAGTATGGAAGAAGTAATTAGGGACCTGGGGACCCATGTTGATAGCAATCTCTCATTTGACAACCATGTGGTCAAAGTGGTTAGAAAAACATTTTATTTAGACCACCTAATCATGAAGGGATTCACATCTAGATCAGGGGAGATCATCATGCCTCTTTACTCATCCCTCATCAGGCCCGTAATTGAGTACAATGCCCCTTTTGGGATGTACCTTACCAGACACCTGCAGCAACTGGAAAGACCCCAATAGTACCTCACCAAGTTGATCAAAGGGCTCAAACAGATGCCATATGCTGCCCGGTTAAAGAAACTCCAGCTCTACTCAGAGGCGATCTGTGCCTGATGTATAAAGCCATGTCCACCCCGGAATTAATGGACATGCTGCACCTCAGAAAATCCAAATCCCATCGAGCTACGCGCTCGAGAGACTTGAACCTCAGCACTGAAATAAATAGGACATGCTGGAGGGACAGATTCATAACCCAGAGGCTCCCTTCACTCTGGAATAAAATCCCAGTCCAGGTTAGGCAGAGTCCCTCATTGACTCTCTTCAAGAGAAATCTTGATGAGTGGATGGGAGATCGTAGGTTTACCCTGGGTATCACTTCTGTGTCACTGTTAGACAGAGGCACAGTATACTAACCTCGAAAAAGGGCATAGCAAAATTCATTTAAAATGGGTGGCGAAAGCCAAACACTCTGGCTAGGCTTATAAATGCCCTAGGGCAGATAGCCTAGTACGAACCTATGAACCTATGAGTATGCTCATTTCCATATACCCCATCTCGCCTTGTTAGATTACTGACCTTTTCCTTTAAAACTGGTGGTATGTCCCCTATAAATAATTCCGTTTACTTTTGTAAAGTCCCTAAACAGTCAGGGACTTGCCCTTACTTCTTCAGGAATCCTCCACCATTGGATTCCATTCCTAAAACTGCTGCCTATGCCTCTGACTCATACCAGCTGTATTGATAAGGCAGTCCATATCTGCACCAAATTTAAGGAGAAATGTAACAACAAACCCTACTGGTGGAATGTTTTGCACATAAATTGTATAACACCACAACAAAGCTGCTTAAAGGAAAAGGGGCACCCACACATTGTAATATCCTGCACATTTAGATGCTTTTTCTCTATTTTTGATCCTGTTGTATGAAAAAAAAGGTGTAAAGCAGAATATCTCCATCTGTTTATGCTTTCTTTTACACTATAGCGTCATTTGGAGAAGTATAACATATGCTTAAACAAGTCATGTGATTGGTGAAACAGAGCTCTGGTTGCCAGAAACAGATGTCATTGCAGCTAGCTATTAAACATTTGTGATCTTCTTCCCAATCAGGTAACCACCCACAAACTATGTGCTACTGTGTCAGAAGATATGAGCTGTTCAGCCTACATCAAGTGTCTGCATCCTTCCCGCCCCATATGAAATATTACTGATCCTATTTAACTAGCAATTTCATATGCACCACCTGACCTTCACTGTCAGAATAGCTTTCTTTCTGCCCCATATCAGTTGGCATTAACCTCTTTACTTCAGTTTGGTTAAGCAACCTTTTCTGAAGACTGTTCCATATGTTCTTATTAGCAATAATGTGCTTTTGTAGCAGGAACATCTAAAAGTTGTTGGTTCTATTCCCATAGCTCATACTTAGTCTTTGGTTTGGCAGTTAGTGCACAGAGTTAAGGCTGCTTCCTGTAATGCTTCCCTCAGTCTTCATTTGCCTGGTTATGACTCTGAGCAAATCACTTAACCAGACAGTACTCTGAGGAAATTGGGTTAGGGTGGCCAGTATGTATCAAACAGCACCAAGTTAAATTCTATTTTATTATTATTTTATTTATTTAAATTTGTTGACCGGGAGTGTCCGACTTGTCATGGGTCCATTTTCAGCGGAGGCCCGGGGAGAAAAGCTCCACAGTTAAAATAAACAGACAGTAGTTACATTGGATTGCATAGCGATTAACAATTTATCATAGCAATTACTTACAACATATTTACAGATGAAGAACATAGTACATCAGTAGACAACTAGAATCTTTATCTGTGAAGTACATAACAGACATTAACAAATGTTACAATGAGAAGCTCCTGCTGTATAGTAAGTACTAGGATTATGAGCATCTGAACTTGCTATAATCAATGTAGAGTGAAAAGAAAGGTAGTAGTTGGATGGGGTGGATGATATTAGAGTAGGAGTTGCAAGGGCATAGCCAGCATGTTTTTAGGTGCGCTTTTAGTAAAGTTTTGAAGTGGGTGCATGATAGTATGGAGGTAATTGTGGGTGGGAGTGAGTTCCATAATTTGGCTATGGCGCAAGAGAATAGTGCTTCCCCAGCAGAGTTATTGGCTTTAGTGATCTGCAAGTGATTTTTGTTGCTGGATCGTAGTGGTCTGGTGGTGCGATAGGGTTGGAGTAGATTCTGGAGGGATGGGACATTTAGTGGATGGTTTAGTAGTTTGTGTGTGAGTGATAGTTGATACCATTGAAGGAGGTGAGGGAGTTCAAGCCAGCCCAGTTCAGCAAGTGAGAGACGGTGGTGACTACGGTAGGATGCCCCTGTGGCGAATTTGACGATTTTGTTGTAGCAGGTCTCTAGCTTGTTTAGATCACATTGCCTTAGGTTGGTATATATTGGAGAGGCATAAAGTAGGGTGGAGCTAAGGTGGGAATTTGCTATTGAAATCTTTGTTGCTTTGGTGAGAAATTGCTTTTCTGTATAACACTCCTAGTTTTTTGTGGACTCTTTATGGTCATGGATATGTGAATGTCAAATTTTAGTTTGTCTATTTCCACTCCTAGCAATTTGGTGTGTTCAGTGGGTATATAGTGGTGTTGTCTTTTGCTGTGATGTTAAAGTGAGAGTTGTTTTGAGTATGGTTGGTGGGTTGGAAGATGAGTAGTTTAGTTTTGTTTGGGTTGAGTATTAATTGGGCATCGGATAACCATGTTTCAACAGAGGAAAAGGCTTCCTGTGTGACTTTTTGTAGTTTTGGTAGGGACTGGGCTGAGCAGATGATAGTGGAGTCATCTGCATATTGTATGAGTGTGCCATGTTTGGTGGCAGAGGCTAGATTATTGGTGAAAACAGAGAAGAGTAGGGGTCCAAGGATGGATCCTTGGGAACCCCTATGGAGACAGGTAGTTGGGGAGATATGTCATTCTGCCATACAACAGATTGTTGGTGGTCAGACAGGTAACTCTGAAACCAGTTGGTGACTGATTGAGAGAAGGATAGGTTATTGCGGACAGAGATGAGTTGTTTGTGTGAGACCATGTCAAATGCTTTCGATAGGTCTAGGAAAGTAGCAGAGGAGAGATAGCCATTGTTTTTATGCTGAAGGATAGTGTTAGTAAAGGAGAGTAAGGCAGTGGTGGTGCTATGGTTTGGTCGGAAACCATGCTGAGTACTGGAAAGGAGGTTGTTAGTAAGGAGGTAGTCTGAGACCTGAGAGTGTATGCATCTCTCTAGTATTTTGGAAAGTGGAGAGCGAATAGCTATGGGGCGGTAATTGGTTAGTTCTGCGGAGGGTCTAAACTAAAGTTTATTTTACTCTTATTTTGTGATGTTTACCAGGTTTGTCTGACAGAACTTTCAGGGAGCCTGGGGAGAAAAGTACCAACATATTTAAAATTTTTTTAAACAGGCACTCAATGTACACAAACAGACATTTAAACATACATTGGCTAATTTAGATTACATTCATATGAAATAAAGAGAACTGTTATAGTAGCAAAAAAAAAATTTTAA